>NW_021319862.1:1699324-1721015 GCF_001605985.2 Dendrobium catenatum | reverse complement strand
TTTAGTAGTAATAGACCTAGTGAGGGGATTGTGACTTTGGGCGATTAAGTCATTAATAAGAGTACACGTTTTAGTTATCTTGGATCTATTGTTCAGAGTGATTATGAAATTGAAGGGGATATTATCAGTATAATTCAAGTTTGATGGTTGAAGGGGAGGAATGCATCGGGCTTGTTATGTGATAGAAATGTACCCCTCAAACTTAAGGAAAAATTATATAAGATGGTAGATAGGCCTACAATGCTTTATGGTGTCGAATGTTGGCCATTAAAAGAGAAGCATAATACTAAGTTAAGTGTGGCAGAGATGAGGATGCTCAGGTGGATGAGTGGTTTTACCCTTAGAGACAGGATATGAAATGAGCATATACGTGAAAAGGTTAGAGTAGCTCCAGTAGAAAATAAGATTAGAGAGAGTCGCCTTAGATGGTTTGGTCACATAAAATGGCGGTCTTCCGATGACCCGGTTAGGAGAGTAGATGTATTAGATTTGACTTATATTAAGAAAGGTAGGGGTAAACCTAAAAAGACTTGGTTGGAAAATATTAGGAATGACCTTTCTTTATTAGATTTAAATGAGAATTTGACTTTTAATAGGACAAAATGGAGAAAAAGGATTCATGTAGCCGACCCCACGTAGTGGGATAAAGGCTTGATGTTGTTGTGTTGTTGTTGTAGTCTATGAGGGGCCATTTGGAAATCTTATATAAATGAGGGACTAAGTTGAAGAAATGTGATATTCTGGGGCTAAATTGGTGACATACCTAATAGTCAAAAGATTATTTTGGAATTTTTTTTCCATAAAAGAAATGTAGGATTCATGTAGCCGACCCCACATAGTGGGATAAAGGCTTGATGTTGTCGTAGTTAATTAACTAAAAAAATTAAATAAATAATAAAAAAAGAAAATCATTAATAGGACAAAATGGAGAAAAAGGATTCATGTAGCCGACCCCACATAGTGGGATAAAGGCTTGATGTTGTCGTAGTTAATTAACTAAAAAAATTAAATAAATAATAAAAAAAGAAAATCAAATAGCAGCATCTCTTGATGATCCAGGCCCACTTCAAATGATACACGCTGAATGAAGAAACATTTTGTTTCAAAACTGCCACTCAAATGAATCAATAAAAAGAACAAAAATCAGAGAAAAAAAGGGGACGCTGGGATTCATCTTTCTCATTCCCTTTTGAAGCTTAGCACCCATTTTTTTCAATTAGGCTTCATTATGCTTCGATTCCACTCATGTAGTTTGTCAATCCCTTTATCGGAACCTATTCCTACGAATAACTCGACGTCCGCCTCCCTTGCACCGCCCTACCTGCGACCGAGCCACTCCAACACACTGGTCGACCTCCCGCAAAGCCGCACATCGGAATCAAATCACCTCAAGCAAGTCGGCTTGCTTGTGTGCCTGCATGACTAGAGCGATCTCCCACGCAAAGCCTCATTTCCACAGCAAATTATTGCATCCAGTCACCAGACGCGAAAAACAGGTTCGGACATCCAATAAAAATTTGCCACATCCCCTGCGCTTTTGACTTGCGCTTTAGTTGCGCTTTGACTGTGCTTTACCTGCGCTTTTGACTGAGCTTTGACATGCGCTTTACCTGTGCTTTACCTTCACTTTACCTACCATTTACCTGCACTTTACCTGCACTTTACTTGCACTTTTGATGCGCTTAATTTAAAATACTATTTTATTAATATTCGGACCTATCTCCGCGTCCGGTGATCGGATGCAATAATTTGCCCATTTCCACATAAAGTCTGACCTTCCCAGTCTGTCGCGTGTCTCGTCCGACTCTTTCTCATTCCCTTTTAAAATAGTCTACCTCTCATGCGTCTGACGCCTTCACTGTTGCCTCTCGTCCACTACCGAAATTTTTTAGGTCCAGTCATGGGACATAGAGATACATCCGGACACAAATAAAATATTGACACGTGGAATGTACACGTGTCTGCGAAATTTTAAGTCAAGCACATCAAAAATGCAGGTAAAGCATAGGTAAAGTGTAGGTAAAACAAAGGTAAAGTGCAGGTAAAGCGCACTTAAAGCACATTTAAAACGCAGTAAAAAAGTGCAAGTCGAGCACACCTAAAGCGCAGTCAAAGCATAATAAAAAAGCACAATCAAAATGCAGTTCATGTGACAAGTTTTAATTGGATGTCCGGACCTAATAATTTCCCTCCGTCTAGGATCAACCTAACACAACCAAGCCCTAAAATAGATAATGAGCTTTCTAATGAGGTTTATGGAAAATAATATACTAGACCTATGAGATCAACTTCAAATAATACAGAGGCTAAAGCTAATGCAACCAAGAGATCCATAGCTAATGACTAGTCAGAGGAGGAAAATGAATTACGAGATCCAAATGCTGTTCCTACTGATTTTGCTAATAGGGACTGATTTTACTAATAAGAAAGCTAAGATATGGGAGGCAAAAGCCAAGGCTATTGAAAGAAATTGTAAGAAAAAGAAAGAAGAAGAAATGATCTCTAAGCTGAGCGGAGACTCCGATCATTTCACTTAGGGCTAACCTTCTACTCTTTGAGCAAATCGTAAGTCTGTAGACTTCTTTGAAAGGGTAATTGCTAGAGAAAAGAATGTGAGGGCCCTTTTCTCTAACAAGGTGATACGTCAAATTGAGAAGGATGTTGGCTATAAAATAAAAAAATTGATGAGAAATTTTTATTTGTTAGTGGAAAAGACAGATTAGTCCACTCTAAAGGTTTAGATGTCGTGCACAAAATAATTCAGGAAAAAGAAAAATATTATGTTCATTGAATCAAGACCTCGCACTGTCAACATTAAGTCCGATAGTGATGATTTCAAGTGAGAATCTCGTGTTGTCAATCTTAGATCCGACCAAGATGGTTTCAAATTGAAGATCTCACATCGTTGACATTAGGTCCGGGCGAGATGACTTCTAATGGAAGATCCTACACTTTTGAGCTTAGGTCTGGGTAGGAAGAAATTATGACAAATGTCATCCCGATTTTCCTGGTGGGGAGGGGATGCCGGGAGGCTGTTGAAATTTTCTGAAAATTGCTAAATTTTCATTTTATAAAAATTGGAGAGCAATTTAATTTGAATTTTAATTAATCAATTCATTAATTGATTAAAATTAATTGATCAATTAATTAGGTAAAATTCATGAGCTGTTTACAATGTGAGAATATTTTAAATATGCAAGCATTTCAATTATGTGAGCAATTTAAAAATATATATACAAAGAGAGCAATAAAATTTATATTTAATTGATTGATTAAAATGAAAATTTTAATTTATTAAATTAATTAATCAATTAATGTGGAGAGAGTCACTCTAAATTTTCTTTTTGAAAATTAAGAAAAGAAAATATTATTTTACACTAATCATACATGTATAGTCAACTCTCAACAAAGCTCCAAAAATCTTCAGAACATAAACTGAGACTCTCAACACTCAATAGTGACTCATACATCTGTGAACTCATTGAACTATTGTAAGTATCACATACCTGCGAATAAACAAACAAATTAAAGTTAGAACATCTTAAATAAAAATAAATACTGGAAAATAGTGAATCTAGCAACTGTAAGTAAAGTACTAAAAAAGCTAGTAAAGAAACAATACTGAAGTAGGTAGAAACAAACAAACGACAGTTCTAAAGTAGAGTAACAGACTACTGCACTGCTGAAAAAAAACTACAAGCACAAAACAACGAACACACCATTGAAAAACTATGGTAGAAAATAACCACTAGCAAGTGTTAAAATAATAATCTAGTGAACTTCTAAATGAATGATCCAAAAAAGAGAACATATGAAGTGTTGATATAAAAATAAGATAACCTAGGTACATGCTAAAGATGCTAAAAATAAGCATCCAAAAAAGAAAGATAAGATAAACATATGAAGTGCGATCTTTCTGCAAAAAAACTTGACAACTGCCATCTGCAAATCCACTTGGAAACCACTGCAGCTGCACAAAAATAGACTAAAGCACAAAATAAAATAAAGGTTCAATATAAGATAATTTAAGTAAAGATCATAGAACAAAGGAATGATATCACCCAAGAAGATCTTGCATGCAAGGAACCTCCCATAATAGATCAAGAAATGCATGAACCAATTATGAATAGAAAAGTTAACAATCCAAAAATAAGGATCCAAATTATCCTTACAATAATGCCAAAATTTCCCAATTAGGAGAACACCGAAGAAATCCAAGATAGACTAGTTAATAGAGAAAACAAACCCACACAAAAATAAACAATCGAAATAAAGCAATAGGCATATAAAAGCTCAGGATATGGGCATCTTAGTCTATAGGACTAGGTTGTAAAACCTGCCAACGAGCAACTTCTAAGTGAAGTTGTAAATCCCATATTTTTAAAAAAATTGCTAAATAAATTGTAATGACCCTAACACCCAAACAATCAAATTTAAAAATATGGGCATCTTAATCTAAAATGTTTAAGTTGTAAAACCCACATTTCAGGCTACTTCCTAAGAAAAACCATAAGACCTATCCAAATAATTAAAACTCCCGGGTAGCCTTGCTGTAAAGTTAAGTTGTGAGACCCATCTTTGGGAAACTTATCAATAGAGTTGTAAGTCCCATTCCAAATTAAATGTACAGGCAACTTCCAAGGGAGTCATAAGACATATCAACCAAATTAATTTCTGGGTATTCTAATAGATATAGACTCCAAAACCCAAATAAAACTAAAACTTAAATTAACATCTATCCAGTTTAGTTTACTCGAGATCCCTAAGAGGAGTCAACCCATGGCTACATATTAGATTCCCTAGATAGTACAATAAATGATTGTTATTGTTGGTAGACTGAAACTATGGAATACCTAGGATGATGGAACCATGGGATCTTGATTGGGTTTACCTCCATTTTCCCACAATTGAACTAAATTACCTAAAATATACTCATCCTTAATTGAGAGTTATCTCTTACATGTTAAGAGGGGTAATTAACCATGAGTGCTTGCACTCATGGGAAGTAAGGACCCCATATCTAATTAAACCCTGACACTACCCTTAGGAAAAATTTGGTTAACTGCAATCTGGCTTAAGCGAAATGGAATCCTACAGCTATAAAATGTGATTCATGTATTTGTGCCATTTTTCTTGAGCCAACACAATTATATGTTATTAACAAAAATTTTAACCTACAACTTCAATCCCTCAAGAAAGCCTACTCATAAAATTTGAGATATAATATAGAGCAAATATGATGCTCCTTACTTATCATGGAAGAAGTTCTCAAAGGAAGTTAGGGTTATATGGTTTAGAGAATTTCAAGTATATTTATTTGATATGACTTAAACAATTTAATTTTATTTATATTAATAATATTTATTATACTTGTATTTTACAAAAAAATTTAAGGTGTTTTCCTGAACATAACACAAGGATTAGAACAAATTTTGAGTGGAGAGGGTCGACTCAGCTTAGGGACATGTTCATAGACATTAGAAAGTCCGGGCAGCGTCTATTATGGATTGGTAAAGGAGTATGAGCAGATTTGAGCAGAGCTTGGGCAAGCCCTAATTTCACCAAATTGAGAGAGCATAATAAGCAAAGCAATGCCCAGAAAGATTTGAGTAGAGATTGGGTGAGCCCTGATTTCAAAAGTGCTCTCTGGCAACTCCTTGTTAACCTAGGATTTCCTCGTGTGATCTCCTTTTCTGATCTTTCTGGCATGGTTTTGCTGCTCATTTTTGTTGGATTTTATTCCTTCCCATGTCTTTTGCTTGTTTTGTGTTTTGTTTTGAGTTTCATTTTAGTTTTTGAGGTTTTTGGCAATGACGACTTTGTCGTCATCGATCCCTTCATCATCTTCATTTGCTTATGGTAAGTCCCACTTCTTTAAAAAAGTTTTAGGTGGATCGGCTTCTTTAGCTTCTAAACTTCATTTTATTCAAACTTTATTTAAAGGATGTCCTACTTTGATGTTTGATGACTTCGTGGTTTCTCAGCTAGCTGCTCCTTTCACTTTAACTTTTATTAGAAAGTTCATCCTGTGCTGACCAAACTTGGATGTCATTTAGAAATTTTTTGCTAATCTTAAACTTTTTGGTTTGTTTCACATTAGTTTGCTGGATCAGAGGCATATTGCAATTCAACTCTCGAATGATCTTGATTATAGTTGCATTTTTTCTAGGAGATCATATTCCATTCAAGATTTTCAAATGTGGTTACTTAAATGGAATCTAGATTTTTATGTTTATGAGGAGTCCCCAATAGCTCTTGTGTGTATCTCCTACCATAATATGAGATTATATTTCTTTAATTCATAAATTTTGTTTGGTCTTCCTACGATTTTTGGTAGAACGCTGCACACTGATCAGGCAATTATGTCTATCTCGCGTTCGTCTATAGCGTGTGTTTTAGTAGAGTTAGATATTTTTAAGAAGAATCCTAAAGAGATTTGGCTTGGGTTTGAATTGAATGGCTATTTCCAAAATGTTGATTTTGAAAATCTACCTATTTTCTACTCTCACTCTAAAATACATGGTCATGGCTTAAATGTGTGTTACATGTTACACCATCATCTATGTACAGAGAAGGAGTATTCCAAACAATCAAAGGGAAATAATGCTTTAGTTCTTGTGGCTTCTTGTGATAATGAGATTGAGGAGCCCTTGGCAAAACAGTTGGATAATACTGAGGTTCCTATTTGAAATTCCATTATCAATAGTGAACCGACTGCTACCTATGTCGAGGATCCTATTACTTTATAAGGAGTCATTAATAACTCCAATTCTTCCTTAGCTTCTAATCTGAAAAATGTGGATGAGCAAATGTTGGCTATTACACTAATCAAAAAATTATTTCATCATCTATTATTAGTCCATGTGTTATTAATAAAAAGTTGCATGATATGGACTTTATGATGATCAATAATAGTTGTGCTAATACTTTGTCCTCTCAACCTATTGTGAATGTTCAAAATGATAGGCAAAACAATTTGAAGGAAGGAGAATTAAAAAAATGCTACTATATATATGGGTAACAAGGACAATGTGGAAGAAGGTGATATCTTTGAAGATGGTCAATTGCCTCAGGAGGTAAAGCATATTGCAATTTAGTTTTCATAACTATATTTTCATATCATGTTTATTTTTTATGATTCCAAAATATTATTGTATTGATTACTATTTATCCTAACATATATTAAAAATATCACTTTTGTTGTTTGTGTGTACTAACATTTCAGGGAAATCATACTCTGGATAGTTGAAGTCTTTAAGATAGATTAGACTAGGATTAATTATATTTGAAGTTTATACTTTTTCTACTTTTCTTGAGTATGAGAAAGTGATTGTAATTGAGTAACCATGCACACACACTAGGGAAGTGTAAAATTTGTAACTTTTTAAAACTAATCATATTGTATAATTTTAGATTATACGAGATGATTTGACATGAGTGTTCTTTAAAAGCAGTAATCAAATCATGGATGGAAAAATTTGTAAGTACTATTCGTACTATACAAAGTTACCTTCGTACATACGATGTCTAGAGTACAAAATTGATGCATACATTTTCATCAATATGACTAAGTAAATTTTTTGAACTGTTCGTCCGGGACGAATTTGGGATCGTACAGGCCACATCCAAAGTATAAAATTGATGCATTCAATTTTGACCATACGAATAGGTAAATTTTTGAATTGTTTGTTCGAGTGAACTTAATTAGGTTCATACAGACGACGTTTAGAGTACGAAATTGATGGGTGCATTTTTTTCTATATGAAACATGGTTTGATTAAATTAGTTCGTATTGTATGATACAAATGACTTTATGTGTATGAATTTGGTTCGTACATGATCGTACGAAAAAATTTTGAACTGTTCGTACGTTCGATCGTAATTCATACTGTACGATCATGGACGATCATAATTAAAATTTTCAATTTTTTGAACGATTTTTTAGTGTCTTTCATATATAAAGTCCTAAAAATTGACTAAGGACATATCTTTATTCATTTTATCATTGAGAGGAAATGAGAGAGTGATTTGGGAGAGTGTTTGAGAGAGATTTCTTATAAGCGAAGTGTGAAGGGTTCACAAGGTTGCCCAACAATGAGAATATCTAAGTGCTCTAAATCTTTCCTTACTTCTTTGAAAACGCTCGAGAGAAGATCTTTAAAGAAGATTTGATTCTCTGTTGATACTTGGAGAGTGTGAAAGGAAGTCAGTTCTATGCCAATACTTGGAAAGTGTGAAAGGATGCTGGTTCTTTGCAGATACTTAGAGAGTGTGAGAGGATGACAGTTCTATGCCAACACTTAAAGAGTGTGAAATAATGTCAGTTCTCTGTCGATACTTGGAGAGTGTGAAAGGATGCTAGTTCTCTAATGACACTTAGAGTGTGCGAAAGGATGATGGTTCTTTGCCGATACTTGGAGAGTGTGAAAGGAAGACGATAATCTACCACACCAGGCATTGGAGGAAGAGAGGGTAATTATAAAAGCTTCTCTACCTTGTTGTGGGAGAAAAAGGAGAGTCACTTTGGTAAAAGTTCTATACCTAAAGAGGAAGTCTTTATGGAGTGGACGTAGGTCTAGTTGGGCCAAATCACTATAAATTTTATGTGTTATATTTATTTTACCACAATTTTATGTTCCTGCACTTTATATTTTTATGGTTGAAAAGTTTTTATTTGAAAAAAATTTCTTTGTACAAAAAGTATAAATGATTCTTAAATTTTCAAGAGATTTTTAAATTCATCCCCTCTCTTGGTTAGCATTGAGAAAATTGTTATAGGTCTAACAACCTATACGTGCTTTCAAGTGGTATTAGAGCCAACTTTCAAAAATTAAGGTTTAGATAACTTTTTGAAAATGATCAGGGATACTTTTGGAAATTGTAACATATATCAAGGGTATTCGATCACTAGACTCCCATTATTTAAACATCCCTTTTGATTTTTAAAGAACGCATATATATACTTTTCTTTAATCGCTTCACTATCGCATGTGGATCTTAGTACATAAAGGATATATTAGACCAACTAGATTTGTAGATGTCATTAGAAATGAAACATTGTTTGTTAACTGGACTATAGAAGAAAAAGAATTAGCTTAGTTAAATGCTAAATGTTTGAACATTTTTTTCTGTGCTCTTTGAAATTACTAAACGACAAGAGGGGGGGTGAATTGTAAAAATCTTTTTCTTAATAAAATTAACCCTAAACAAGAGTTCTAATTTTTTTGTTGTTTTTGAAATTTTATAACAAAATTTTAAGCAATTTTTCTTCCACAAAATTTCACATGCAATAGATATGAAAAATTAAAAGTAAGTAAAAATTAAACAACGATAAGGAAAAAACACACCAAAAATTTTATAGTGGTTCGGTCAAAATATGACATACATCCACTCCCCGGAGTCCTCCACTCTGGGATTTTCACTATCAAAATAGTTCTCCTTTTGCCCCCCTCGGCAAGGCGGAGAAGCCTTTACAAACCTCCCTTTCACCAACCCGGCGTGGCGGAGTGCCAAACTCTGCTTTCTCCCTCCTGGCGAGGGCAGAGAACCTTCTCATTTTTCTCCCTCCTGGAGAAGGCAGAGACCTCAAGGTAATGGATGTAAGACGAGCCTTTCCCTTGAAGATCCTCCCTAAAATCCTTCTAGGGCCACAGGAGGAGCAAGATGCAGCAGCTTGGAGTAACCGTGTGATCTCCTCACACCTCTTCTCCCTCACAACGCTCACCTCCTCCTTCTCTCTCAACCCTCAAGAATTTCTCTAGAGCTCTCTCCCTTGGAATCCCTCTCTAACCACGTTCACCTCCTCTGTAAATCTTTTTGAAAAAGGACTTGATTGACATCTAAAAACGGGCTCCAAAAACTCTGATTTCAAAAGTAGCATTACTGTTCGTACAGTACGATTCACCATTGTACAGTACGATATGTATAAACAGACGTCGTCCTGGTACAAAGATGTACGAACAGTTCAAAACAATTAGTACTGTACGATATAATATCGTACGGTACGAACCATAAAACACTATTCGTACAGGCGATGTTTCTGGACGATCAGTATTCTCTCTGTTCATCGTATGGTATGATCCAGTTCGTACAGTACAACGTTTAAAATTTAATTAGGCTTGGATTTCATGCACTAATTACGGGTTAATTTAAGTAAGTATTAAAAATAGATCATACAGTACGAACACATTCGTACAGTACGAATGGCGCAAAATCACTTACTCAAATTAAACTACGGCTAGGGTTTTGGATCTGAACATATCGTACAGTACGAAAATATTCGTACAGTACGATCTATTCACAGAATTGTCCACATAGCTCTGATCGTACGGTACGAATTAAAATCGTACAGTACGATCACCAGAGAAGAATTTCTATGACATTTTGCATTTAAAAACAAACACTCCCCCTGTGTGTGTGCATGATTGCTCTTACTCTTATGCATTTTGTGGCCAGACTCAATAAAATAAAATAAAATAAATAGAAAAATACAATGTTTGACTCATACTCCTAATCTACCCGGTCTTGAGTCTTCCTTTCGTCCTGAGTCACTTGTGATCTTCTTGAAATGTTAGTACTCAAGGACAATAGCAAATAAAATAATATTCAATGAATAGTTATTCCAAAACACTCATTATTTGGCATCATCAAAATCTCAAACTCGGGGTCATGGGTTGCAACACTCTTAAATCCAAAGAATATATGTTTGTCTCTACCTGTAAAAGTGGAAAATAAATTTGAGATAGATTTTGTATCACATATAAAGGGACTAACAAGGTGAAACAATCTAGATTAAATATTTTGCTATATGATTATGAATTATTCCTCATGAAACCAATGAATCAATCACTGACATGTACACTCATTTCACTCAAATAATTACTTCATTGCATGCTTTAGGTGGGGAACTAACGAATGTTGAGAAAGTGAATGAAATACTTTATTATTTTCCTACTGTTTATGATGCAAAAATAATTACTATTATAAAGTCTAAAGATTTAAATATTTATTCTATTGACAATCTTCTTGGATTACTAATTTCTTACAAGGAAGAAGTGACTCAAAGACAGATTGATGCAGATAAAAAGTGAAAGGAAAAGAATATATTGTTGAAAGTGGATGACTCAGAGAGTGTTCAGTCTTAGCCTAAGGATGAAGATTACATTGCTTTGATGACATGGCTATTCAGGAGTTTTCTAAAGAGGAAGCAAAGGAGACGTAAGCAGTGGATTAAATGTAGTTTTAAAAAAAATGTTAAGGCTTATAACGATATGATTTTCTATGAATACACTCGTCATTACTGGCGAATTAAATCCTCTGGTAACATGGAAAATATGATAAAAAGATAACGTTTCCATCAAAATTTTGGTGAAATTTCATGCGTTGGTTTGGCACGCGTCAGAAAAATCTTTTTGGCGTAAATAATGCGCCAGAACATGTTCTGGCATACGTTCTAACACATTACCAGTGAAAAGTATGTGCCAATTAGCTTGTTTTTTGTTAGATTATTCTGGCATTAAATATGCCAAAATTTTTGGTGTAAAAATTCGCCAAAAATATCGGCGGAAGAAACGTCGTAAAGTATGCCAAAACTAAAGCAACAAAAAATAACTAGCGCATTATCCGCCAGAAATACTGACGTATAAAAGATGCTAGAATGAATCAAATAATTTGTTGTATCATAATTTCTGGTCAAATACCGATGTCTTTTTTGCCGGAAACCTGTAGCATAAACAAAAACAATTGCCTTCCGAGGCAGCAACTAGATTTCCATACCTGCAAACATGAACATATAATTCTAGCAAAAACTGCTCCACAACACAGATCTACACAATACAAATTTAAAGAACTTCAACAAATACTTAAAAACATAAATGTAAATATTACAAATTATTCATTAACATCAACCAATATTAAAAAATATTACAAGTTGTTCATTAACAACAAATATTCAAAAACATAGACAAGTTCATATGACATTGAAAAAACTAAACAACTACTCTGAATCGGTGGACTCATCCTCAGCTGGAGCTACCTCTTTTCCACTCAATTTCTCTCTCATTTTATGCATTTTATCCAATAGCTAATTGTGTTGCTCCTACATTTGCATTTGTATCTATGCTTGCAACGGAACTTGCCAATCAAGTTGTGATTTCCTTACTTATTCTAGCTTCGCTTGAAGGGAAATTATCTGTTGACTATATAAGGACTCATGTGAACTGGCTGCAAAGCTGGATCCAATAGAGGTCATCCCCTCATATGCCTGGGCTTGCAAACAAAAACCATAAACCCTGCCATGTTGCATTCCTCCTATGGCTTAAGACCAGATGTGGTACTCAGAATACTCCATAGAGTTGCCAGAAGAACCCTCACATGCTACGGCCTGACTCTCTCAAAGCCGTGTATACTCCTCCTGTGAAAGTAGAATATATATATAATTGAGACTAAAAATAAAAATTATTAAACACATATACTTACATAGGCTTTTATTGCTTGCTCATCAACCCATTGTTGATCCTCCTATCGCTTATGAGTGTGACTTTGCAATTCCACAGGAGTTGGTTCTCTACCCAACATCTCTTTCTGTAATAAAATTCTATTAATATTTCTATTAATGAAAATTTTTAAAATAATTTTAAAATTCATTACCAAACGTCGCCTATGCTCAGTATATGGAACTGAGCCGCTAGTATGAAGGGAACTACCCATGCCCCTAACATCAGAAGCTCTGTTCTGTCAATTTTTATCCCTCATTCTGCTATACTCTGGGCTTCCCCAAGTAGTGTTCAACTCAGTCCATATAGTCTCTCCAATCCACAATGGCCGCTCGCCAGTCTTTTTAATATCTGTAAACATGTCGCGCATCTGAGTGGACCCGCACTTCTCAAAATTATTTCTAATTTTATCATTGTGCTGGGGAAACCAACATAAATTTTTCTGCATTAAAAAACATACTATATAGAATATATATATTTGTTAGCTTAAGTAAAAAAGAATATACCATTTATTTAGACATAACATAAAAAATATTAAATAAAAATACCTCAATCTCTCTAAATCACTTTTATGGACTTCTTTCGGGACTTTCTTCCAAGAAACATAAGGAGCATCAAATCTACTCTGTATAATGTCCCGTATTTTAAGTGTCGATTGTTTTGATGAGTAGAACCTACAAAAATAATGTTATGTAAGAAAAACATATAATATAAAATAAATATGTTCTTTAACTTAAGTAAAATAGAATGTATGTATGTGTCACCATCAGGTGCTATCAACATTCAATCATATACCACCTGCTCTGTTGCAGCTAGTGTCAAAGGTTTACCTATAGCAGGATGAGGGGGTGATAGAGGATAGTATGATGGAACATATGGTGGATATGGTTAAGTAGGAGGTGCACCATAAGGTGGGGGTGGGTAGTAAGGGTAAAAAGGAGTACTCTGCGTGGGATCTGGTAAAGGAAATTGGTGGTCTAGTGAGTAGAATTGCGGGCTACTGGCTCCAGGAGTGGGTAAAGGCTGAGTGGTAGGTTGAGTATATGTGGCAGGCTGAGACAAAGTGGTCCCCTCAATATGTACGGGCCTAGATGGACGTCCAGATATAATGATATTCTTACTACACCTATTAAAAGTATTTTTGATCAATCCTCCGCTATGCTCTTCACCTGAAGCCATCTGCACAAAAAAATAGAAATATTAAAAACACGAGTTATAACAAAAATATAATATAAAATAATACAGCAATAATAATAAAATAAAATGTAGTGCAGTAATAATAAAATAAATGTAGTGCAGTAACAATAAAAAAAATTTACCTTATGCTAACTCATCATGTGTTGATTCACTTTCATATGATGATATATTTCCAACACTATCAAATTCCTCATGACTTTCCTCTTTGGTTAAATCTACTTCCTCTAACTACTACTCACTCTCATTAATTCGAATTTGTTCATCCACATTGGAAGGAAGATTTTTTAAATTTGACATAAACTCTTCTTGATCTGCTGATGGTATTGAAGTGGTTTTGTCAATTACTCCCCTTGGTTTTATCTTTATAACAGCAAGTCAATCTTGTTTTCCTTGTAATATGCTTAGATAGTTAGCATAATAGACTTGGCTTGCCTGACTAGCAATGATGAATGGGTCAAACTTTGCATATTTCCTACCCCACTTTACTTCTGTTATACTACAAATCGAATGTACAATTATGCCTCTATTTTGTACTAGATCAAACCATTCACAATTGAAGAGATACACAATATTCTTGTAACCAGGATATTCCGGCCACCTCTAATATTTCTTGTAATACCCTATAGTACTCAAAATCATCCCTTGTATGGGTGTTCCCTCTTACACATACACTAGAATTTTCTATCTTCCTACCTTCACACCTATTTTTTATTTGGAATTTATAACCATTAACCAAAAATATTTGATAACATTTAACTAATCTATTTGGTCCCCAAGCTAGGTCAAGTAGCTCTTGATACTACGAATCACTATCTTCAGTGTGAAACTTTTAATGAACAAGATTATATTATTAACATATTTATTGCATGCAGTACTAACTAATTAAGATAAATTATTTAAAATATACTATATTTTTAAACTAAATAGTGAATTCTTTCTCCATTATCTTTTAGACTTCTCCTTATTCTAATGTACTTAAACCGTCAATAAATCTCCTACAAACTTTTGAGTTTAGAATAAAGTTAAGAATAATAAATATATAAGCAAACTAACTCATACTTACTCGAGATACTGCTCAACTTCATCACAGTTAAGCAAGATATACAATGTGATAACTTTCATCTCCCTATCGGTTAAATAGAGTACGGTGCTAATGCCTATGGGTTCACCACTTCCACTTAATATAAATATATTAAAGGATTTACCAATATTTTGAGGTGCAGTACTTCTACCTGATTGAGACATTGTTTCAAAGTAATACGAGCAAAAATGAGTTGTCTCATACATTAAATATGCTTCATAGATAGAGCCTTTGGGACGTGCTTTATTCTTAGCGGTCTTCTTAAGTTTATTTAAATGTATCTCAAAAGAATATAGCCACCGATACTGAATAGGCCCACCAACTATAGCCTCACATAGTAAATGTACTGGTATATGCTCCATAGAGTCAAAAAATCCTAGTGAAAATATTTTCTCAAGTTGACACCTAATGAAAAGAATTTCCTGCTCCATAAGAATCAAGTTCTCTATATTTAGTTTAGAAGAGCATAAACCTTTGAAGAAGACACTTAGCTCAATCAAGGGCTTTAAAATTTGATCTTGCAGATAACTAAAAGTAGTTGGTAGTAGATATTGCATAAGGATGTGACAATCATGACTTTTCAATCCGAATAATCTCCCTGATCTTATGTAAACACACCTGCTTGGATTGAAAGAATATCCATCAGGTACTTGTAGGTTCTTCACCCTTTCACAAATTGCTCGTCTTTGCTCTAAAGTTAATGTGAATGGAGCTTTTAGTTTGAGAAGTTTTTCACCTCCACCATCCTTTAATTCTAATGCTTTCCTCCTATAAATCTCCTTTAAGTCCACCCTTACTTTTATATTATCTTTAGATTTATCTTTGATGTCCATAACTGTATTGAAAATATTATCAAAAATATTTTTCTCTATATGCATGACATCAAAATTATGTCTAATTAGGTTTGTTCTCCAATACGGCAACGACCAAAAAATACTTTTCTTGGTCCAATTATGGTTGACACCTTATCCTGGCAATCTATACTAAGCTAATGTTGGAGAATCCATTATTATGGGCATGAACCTTACTCTTTCAAATATTTATTCAGTACTTAATCTTGGAGTGGTTGAAACATCACCATTTTATTTTTAAAAAAGACATCTTTATTTCACCTAAAAAAATGTCTTGGATGTAAAAACATGCTATGATAATCGAACCAAGTGTTATTCCTTTCATACTTTAAAGTGAATGATTTTGTATGTTCCATACAATATGGACAAGCTAATTTGCTTGAAGTGTTCCAACCTAAGAGCATATCATACGCAGGAAAGTCACCAATTGTCCAAAGTAATATTGCTCTCAGTATGAAGTTGTGTTTGGTGGAGATATCATATGTACTTACTCCCTCTTTCCATAATAAACTTAAATCATAAATTAACTGTTGTAAGAATACATCAAGCTTTACTTTTGGATTATATGGCACTAGAATGATAAGTGTCAGAAAAATATAAGGAGTAGTCATACACAACTATGGAGAAAGATTATAAGGAGTGAGTATCACGGGCCAACATGAGTAAGGTGAAGCAGACTGACTAAATGGAGTAAAACCATATGTGCATAAACCTAATCTTACATTTCTTAGTTCTGCCACAAATATGGGATGTGTACGATCAAAGTGTCTCTAAGCCTCTATTTCTGATGGATGTGTAATAACACCTTATTATGGAATGTGATCATTATGCTATCTCATATGTGCAACAGATCTCATGGATGTATATAGACATTGTAGTCTAGGAATTATTGGTAAGTAAAACATCTTATTGACAGGTACATCCTTTTACTTTCTTTTATTTTTGGATTTTGGTTTAAACCTTAGTGTATTGAAATGACGGCATGTAATCTCTGAGAAATCTTCTTTAAAGTATAACATGCATCCATTAACATAATAAACTATCATTGTATATTTCAAACCAAGTTTGAAAACTAACTTCTTTGTCTAATATAGATATGTAGGAATTATATTATCTATCAGGTTAGTTTTCTTAAGCAATCCAATAAATTGATTAAAATATTATTGAGTAATATTATATTCTGTATTGAAGCTTAACATCTTCACAGTAACATATAACTTTGAGTGAGTGGTGCACCCCTTCCATATTGATTGTTAAGCAACATGCAATAAATCATAAAAATTCTGTACCTCCTTATTTGGTAACTATTCTATATATTATTTATATTGTATTCCAATTACATCATGAACTAATTCCTTAAGATTTGGTTGAATATTTTCATCCTCAACTATATTACTACTTCTAGATGAACCGCATTGAGAATCAAAATGTGGCTCGTACTTACCATGAGAAGTCCAATACTAATACCGTGGCATAAATCTTCTGCGATAAAGATCAACAATTATATCTTCTGGTCTTAAGAGCACTAGATTTTTATGTTTAGAATATGGATATCGAAACTTCCATCTGATATGAAGCTAGGTAATTATTTTGCTGTATGAATGAAAATGTTTATCCCATTAATGAATTCATCTGTTGATGTCTTTCATCCTTGTGCCAATAAGTTATACATCAAACTTCTTCAATTTTTAATATCCATAACCTACATATATAATGTGGAGCACATAATTAATGAATTATAATGATATTATGATAATGGCTAGATAAAGATTATTGGCAGACATAATTAAGTCGAGCTACTCTAAGTACGCTCACTAGTTAGCTTAAACTCAACTCGATAATGAGCTCAAGAGTCGAGCTTATTGAGTTTTGAGTTCAAGCTTTTTAATTGAGCTTATATAATATCTATAAGGCTAAATCCACCATTCAAGATTTTCCTTTAGTGCCTCCCTACTAGTCTATCTCTCTCTTCCATCAAATAGATGTTGTGCACTATCCCTCTCTCTCTCTATATATATCCCTCTATTGCTCTCTCTCATTCTCTCTTTCTCTCTTTCTCTCTCTCACCCTCTCACTCACACTCTCTCTATTAGTGTATGTCTCTTTCTCACACCCTCTATACTCTCTAAAGATTTTTCTCTCACTCTTTTACCCTATCTCCCTTTCCCTCTCTTAGTCTCTTACACACACTCTCTCCCTCACTCATTCTATTATTGACTATCTCTTCTCTCTATCTATCTCTCTCCCCCTTCTTCTATCTCCTTCCCTCTCTCACTTTCTTACTCTATCACACTCTCATTACGCCATTCTCTCACTTAATATTACTCATATCAACATGAATAATATCATAATCAAAAAGTAAACACCAAGGCACATCCTCTTACAAATGTCTAATAAAAAATTATAAGTAGTAAATTCTTATAATGGATGAAATCGATGATTAAGGTAGCAAACATTGGCAAACTAAGTTGAACAGTCTTTACACTGGTAGAGCTACTCCAATCTATAAAACAAAACTCCTTACCATTATATGCAAATTTATATTAAGAAAATTACCAAAAAAATAAAAACTCATGTTGGCTTTTCTCGAAAACTATGTCCTTTCGCCAACGACGGAGGTAGTGATCATCAGCGACCTCTTGTGGAAGTCTGGAAGGCTTGACAGCAGCGATCTACGATGGGGCAATGCTGGGGCGATGAAGCCAAGCGGAGACTTCAAACAAAACAGCGGAAGGAAATGAAAAGCAAGAAAGGCTCGGGTCAAAAATAGGGCTTTCGTCGGCGAAGTTTATGGTGTATAAAATGCCGGAACATTTTCTTATGTCTTTTACGATGGTAAAATTTCATTGTGTTTTAAATGATCGGCATCTAATCTTCCGGTAAATACGCCAGATGTTTTTGGCGTTGAATATGTCACTTTAGATGATATGCTTATATATTTCGACATATTAAAACACTACGGGAAAACACGCGATTACCGTCAGAATTTCCGGCGAGAATTTTTGCGCCGGTACGAACGACGCAGGTAACGGCGGAATATTCCTAAATCTTGAGACGGAAAACTTATGACGCATTTGCCGGCGCATAATACGACGGAAATCTTCCGGCGTCCCCATGCGCCGGCAAAGTCGTCGGTAAAATGAGCTCTGAATCGATTCCGTTGCATGTTACGGTGGAAACATACCGGCGCACATTACCGATGGAACTTGTGCCAGTGTATTTAAACTCAACGACTTATTTTCGTCGCACGTTCCGACGGATATTATTTCCGTCGGACACGCCGCCGAAAAGTCCGCCGGTGAAAGCCCTATTTTTCGACACCGAGCCCCTCTGGCCGCTCATTCGTTTCCTTTCATTCTCTCACCTCGCGTGTTTCACCCGTCGCCATCCATCGCTCGCTGTGGATTTACTTCGCCGACGGTCACCGGAACTCACCGTCGACAGTCACCGGACTTCGCCGAGCATCCTTTCCTCTCTTTCCTGCTCGCGCGCCGCCGAGGGTCGCTCTTCGCCGACGGAACGGAAGGTATTTTGTTTCATTTTTTTTCCTATTTCGGTTGGATTACATATAAGATAAGCCTTAAGTCCATATCTTTTTTCCTTAGTCATGGATGTTCTTACTAGACATTTGCTAGAGGATGTACCTTGGTGCATGCTTTTTGTTGATGATATTATTCTTGTTGATAAAACTAGTGAGGGAGTTGAAGGAAAACTTGAACTATGGAAGTCAACCTTAGAGTCTAAAGGTTTCCATTTGAGTAGATCTAAAACCGAATATATGGAGGAAAGTCAAGATATTCTAGCAAAAGGTTCAATAAGATCGCATCAAAAATTCACTGGTCCAACACAACACAACCATTACAATAGACTAATACAAATTTATTTTACAATAACTCAACGACACATTCATTAACAGTAATATTTTAAGTAAGATACAGAGGTATTAGCAATGTCAACAAGATAGAGAAACATGAACGGACCAGCTATTAAACAACAAGATGATCAATAAGTTCTTGATCTAAATTTAAACCTTCATTAGGGAGAGTTGTACACTTGGTCAACCAAGTTCCCCACAAATATCAAGCTTCTCAAGGAGCATTATTAAGAGGAACATGAAACTAGAGCTTTTGGCAGGCATTCACTGTATATTCTTCTATAATCAAGTCTGTAGGCAAGTCATTAGGAATCAATCTCATATCACACATCACAGAATCAGTTAGTGTCATTACATTTATCGATTCAAGCGTTCATGTCCATTAAGGTTGGGCGTATCATATCATGGTCAGTCAATTTTCTTAATAAATTTTTTCTAATAATCTTTGGATTATACCATAATAAAACTTTATTTAAATAAAAGCAGTTTTTGCCTACCCTCTTGTATATAGATAACATATTTCTAAACAACTTGCATCAGTCAAGGTTAGGAAGTATAAATGAGTCGAGTAGTGGCAATATCGAGCTCAGCTTGTCGGTCAAAATTTGCTCGATGCTTGAGGCCAAGCCGAGTCGACTTAAAAGCGGCTCAAACCGAGCTTGTACACTATAAACTAAGGCTCGAGCCACCTCGCGAGCATTGGTAGGCTGTTTTAAATATTATTAATTATTTTAAAATACTTAATTTTATTAAATATTTAAAGCAGTTATTGGTTAATTTTAAACATAATAGTATAATATTTTTTATATATTAACTAGGATATTTTCGTCATTTGGTGAAATCGTACGACCGCACTGCGCCAATGGTTCCATAGAACTTAATTAAAAGGACAATTAATGGAAACACCATCACGTGATGACGTTTTGTTGTGGCTCACGAATCCATTACGGGTGATACATAAATTATTAAATTAACCAAGGACACATTTTCCAAAAAACAAAGCAGAGTAGTTAATGAACTTTATTAAATTTCTAATTATACAAATATTGGACAAAAAGTTAAGCTCGATCATCACATTATAAATTGACCGCTCAGTTAATCGCGACGCGACTTAGTGGCCAAATACCCAATACGTATAACCCATTCGAGATCAGATCGCGATCGGGTGGGTTAACAGATCGAAATTAGAGTAATTTTATGTTGTTGGGTGTCGATGTATTAATAACTACCGAATTTAAGACAAAGAAACAATCAGCATATATACACAGATGGGATCAATCGGTCCCCGAATCCCATAAAGAAAATCTACATCGATGGTAATATTAGTGGCGAGTTTGTAAGCAAAGAAGATACATAAACTTAGATCAGGAATAACAGGAATCAATAGGCCCAATGTTTTAACAAGTAAAAACATAGGATTATTTATAAAAAAAAAATGTTTTAAATTTAAAATTAGCTTAAAAAATATATTATAAAATTTAAAATAAATAAATACGGAAATTTAATTATTTCAAGATTTTCATAGAAATCAAAAACTTCATTATGTGATTTTTGCTTTCACGGATTAAATTGTATAGAGATTAGGAAAAAAAGTATCCTAGTTTCAATGGAAACCGGAAAAAGTTTTATTGTTTCTCGGAATTTCTTTTTATATTATCTATATTAGATGTTTAATTTAATACGTTATCTATTTATCTATTCTAATAACAGTAAATGTCTTTTTTATTTTAACTAAACTTATGCTAAAGAAATTCATTAAAGTAAATTTTTTATTTTAAATAATTTTAATGAATAATAACATGTAGGCTAATTTAAAACATATATTAAATATAATTTAAATAATAAAAAATTATTTAATAGAATAATAATTTATTCTGTATATTAGAAACTGATATATAATAATTTTATATATTTGAATATATTTATATATATATATATATATAATATAATATATATATATATATATATAATAACTTAAACGAAATTTTAGTTTAATTATGTTTAGAAAATTTTTTTTTTTCACTCTAAAACAAATATATCCAAAATGCAGTAACCCGTCTCCCATTGAAATCTATTTCTAGCATAAAATAATATATTAATTTGCTGTATAATATTTTTTTCAAACTTTTGTTATATAATTTTTAATAATTATTATATTATCAAAATTGTTAGAAAATTATTCCTACTCATAGAT
>NW_021319862.1:1655205-1697663 GCF_001605985.2 Dendrobium catenatum | reverse complement strand
TTTTTAAAAAATATATATATTTGCTGGATAAATTAAATTTGGAATTTAAATATTGTCCTAAATAAACAAATATTAATTAAATAAAACAAAAATTACATTAAAACACATAAATAAGAATGAAAAAAAAAAAATGCACTATCAAATAAAATGACAATGTTGTTGGAGTACTCAATATCAATCTTCTAGATTATTAGATTGTCACTATTAATTATTTTAATTTTTTATAGTTCGAACTTGTTATATATATATATATATATTGTTGAGGTGTTGTCTTACTGGATATCTCTTAATTATATATGAGAATTTTATCTTAATTTATATAATAATGTTGCATCTTAAATAAATTAATTATGTAAAAAAAATATTTTAAATTCTAAAAAATGTGTTTGTAAATTATTAATTCTGAATTATCAATAATAAAAATCTACCACTTAAAAATAAAATAAAATTAATAACCAAATTTTGGGATTAAAAATAATTAGCATGTATGAATAGTGAGACTCCAATATTGACGTAACATTGTTCACTCCATAAAATTAGCAAAATTTATGGCATCGTTTGGTGGACGGCATTGCGGATGATCTTACTAAAGGTTCAATCATTGGTAACTTAATTACTCAAAACTAATTAATGACAAAGTGTTAAGAAAGATAATGACTATATGTCATTGGTGATGATTTGGGTGGCATGTGAATACTCATCCTCGATAACGAATAAGAGGTGCGAAAGATCCACGGGATATGACTGACAATTAGACAATGGGATTGACGATATGAGATAGTTGGGGAAGAAGACGTGTATAAGTTGCGATGAGATCTCACCGAGGAGCAATGTGAAAGTATGTCTATCAGTGGCGGAGCCAGAAAATATATCTAGGGGGAGCCTAAATTTTTTTTTTTTTTTAATTTTCCTTTAACTTTTTACATTCAGGCTTAGGATCAATATATTCAGTATTAAAAATGATAAAACTTTGGTAGTAAATTAGTTTATTTTCTTTCTTCACAAAATGGCTTCAATCATCAAATCACTTGATTTTGCTAGAACATGTTTAATATATTAATTAAATATGTGATATTAAAAATCTCATTGCACAAAAAAAAAATCATAAAATCTATTTAAGATCGAATTAATATAGGATTAAGATAATATCATTCAAGAAAAAATGTAAATAAATAAAAAATTAAATTGGGAGTGATTTGAATGGATGATCAATCTTAATCGTGGACCATTTATTGGGCATTTAAATGTCTTAGTAATATCATAATTCGGCGATCTTGGGCTCGTTGGATTCGTCTTGTCTAGCCGCTCGATTCGACTATAAGAATGTCATTTTTGGAAACCGTTTGGTAATACAAATTATGGTTCGAACCTTCCAACTATGCTTCGGGTCTTTGATTTGGAGTCATTTGGGTTCGGATTGAGTTGAATTTGGTGTTGTTGGGTTTGTATTTTTGAGACGTTCAGTTCGACTATAAGTTTACTAAAATCATAGTTCATATGGTCTCCAATTTCATTCTTGAAGTTTCCAACTTGATTTTTTCTTGAGATTGCCAATCTTAGTAAAGAGAAGATGGAGGAGAAAATAAATATGAGGAAGGGAAAGAAGAGATTGCAGATAGAGTTTTGGCAGACTTAGCTTCAAATTCTTCAGAAAAAGAAGTAGAGGAAGAAGTCACCAACCTGTATTTCATGGCCGATAAGCTTAATGAGTTAGATCAAGAAGAGGTATGAGACTTGACTTCTGAAGAATTATTTGTTGTTTCTAAAAAGATTCACTTAGTATATAGAAAACTCAAAAAGATGCAAACTAGGTTGAACTGGATTTCCTTGAATTACAAAAAGAGCATAAAATCTTTAGGAAGGATCACACACTGATTGATAACAACCACATAAAACTATTGGGCTAATATGATGAATTGAACAAACACACGAACTATTAAAATCATCCCACATTGAACTTGAAAATGATTTTAAAACATTTATGGATGAATCTGATAATAGAGTATTGTTTGAAAGTTGACAAAGTTGCGTTAGAAAGTGCAAACTTATTTTTTAAAGCTTAATTAAAAGTACTTGAGAAAAATAGGATTCCACATACACCAGAATAATTTTTTATCCTGATAAAAAGATTAAAAAATTCAAAACCTTGGAAAATAAAATTTAGTACACGTAGATTAATAAATCCTTTTTCTGGAGTAAGATGTCTTTCTTAAGGATTACTTGGGCATATCTCACACACTTGTACTATTCATAGTAAAATTTATTTAGTGTGGAGACCTAAGATGTATAAACAAGTCATATCAAACATATATCTATTTTATTTTTACCAAGAGGAGAACCTAAACTTATTTGGGTTCCTAAGACTAACGATTGATTATCTTATAGAAATGCACTCATATAAGATCTCTTGAGAGTATTTGGTACCTAGACAGTGGATATTTGAAGCATATGACAGGAGATACAATATAATTCATATCGCTGGAAGCTAGGAATGGAGGCAACGTTACACTAGGAGATAATACCACTAAGAAAGTGATAGACACAAGTTTGATTGGAAACTTGAACAATTTTTTCATTGAGAATATTTTACTTGTAGAAGGCTTAAAAATAATTTGTTAAGAATGAGTCAGCTATGTGATAAGGATTATAGTATAAAATTTTTTCCCACTAGCTGCATATTAAACCAAAATAGAATTGATGTATTGCATGAAACTAGGGTAAACAATGTGTATATGCTTGATTTGAATTGCATTAAATCTTATAATGTTTTTTTATCTTAAAACCATTAGTGATGAATCTTGGTTATGACACATGAGACTTTATCATGCAAGCAAGAAGAACCTTAGGAAAATTAGCTAAAAAGAACTTGTTAGAAAAATACCAAAACTAGACTTTACTAAGGATCACCTGTGTTATGCATGTCAATTAAGAAAATAGGTGAAGTCCACTTTTTATTCCATTAAGGATCTCAAAACTGGAAAACTATTGGAGATTATTCATATGGATCTTTTTGGACCGATTAGCACTATAAGTATAGGAGATAAAGTATTTGGATTTGTGACTGTTGATGATTTTCTTAGATTAAGTTGGGTAACTTTTTTTATAAGAGTAAATCATTTGAGAAATTTATAAATTTTTTGACTTGGATTCAGAGAAAAATAGGATGTGAGTTTTTATCAATTCAAAGTAATCATGGAAGTGAATTTGAAAATGAAAAATTTAAAGAGTTTCGTAAAGAGAAAGGAATTGATTATAATTTTTCAGCACCTATGACCCCTTAATAGAATACGGTAGTCAAAAGAAAGAATATAATATTAATTGAAGTCGCAAGAGCTATATTGGCAGAATACTAACTTCAAAAATATTTTTTGACTGAAGCGATCAATACAACTTAGTATGTTCTAAATAGGGTGAATATTAGATCCAAATTAAATAAGACACCCTATGAACTTCTAAAGGGGAGAACACTAAATGTGTATATTTGTATATTTTTAGATATAAGGTGTTCATTCATAATAATAGGAAAATTCGTTTAGGAAAATTTGATCTAAAATTTGATGAAGGAATTTTCTTGGATAATCTAGTGTGAAAAATCTTATAAAGTTTTTAATAAGAAACTTTGATAGTTGAGGAGATCACACATGTTATTTTTGATGAATCTGATATTTTAGAAGAGCCAAGGTTGGAAGAGGGTTATATTGAAAATAATTCCCAAGGAATTAAAAAGATGAATTTGGAAGAAAATGTCGAAAAAGAAAACCCTTTTCCTAGAGAATGGAAATTTTCTAAGAATTACCCAAAGGAATTGATTTTAAGTGAACCTAGTGAGGGTGTTAGGACAAGGT
Source organism: Dendrobium catenatum (assembly GCF_001605985.2). Classification (NCBI taxonomy): domain Eukaryota; kingdom Viridiplantae; phylum Streptophyta; class Magnoliopsida; order Asparagales; family Orchidaceae; genus Dendrobium; species Dendrobium catenatum. The sequence goes on along the minus strand of NW_021319862.1, from coordinate 1,693,818 downwards.
ATGGACTTAGCAAAGAGGTGAATCATTCTACTTTTATATCAATAGTTGAACCCATAAATATAACTCAAGCACTTTTGGATGAATTTTGAATTTTGGCCATGCAAGAAGAATTGAATCAATTTATAAGAAATGATGCTTAGGAATTAACTGAAAGACCTATGGATTAAAGTGTTGTTGGAACTAAGTGAGTATTCAAAATAAAATGAATGATTTAGGAGTTGTGATTAGAAATAAGATGAGATTGATAGCTAAGGGGAATAATAAAATAGAAGAGATTTATTTTGAAGAAACTTTTGCCCCTGTAGTAAGACTTGAAGTAATTAGGGTTTTGTTAGCTTTTGCCTATTTTAAAGGATTTAAATTATATCAAATGGATGTCAAAGGTGCCTTTTTTGAATGTAGTGATATAAGAAAATGTTTATGTTTAACAACTTCCAGGTTTTAAAAATTCTAAATTTTCTATTCATGTGTTTAAATTAAAAAAGATATTATATGGATTGAAATAGACATGTAAGACTAGGTATGAGAGGTTAAGCACTTTCTTATTTGAGAGATCTTTTGTAAAAGGAAAGTATGGACACCACTCTCTTTTTGAAGAAAATAGAAGATGATATACTCATTATACAAATATATATTAATGACATCATATTTGGATCTATAAATAAAAATCTTTGTGATGATTTCTCAAAAATAATAAATAGAGAATTTGAGATGAGTTTAATGGGAGATTTGAGTTATTTTCTTGATTTTAGCATTAAGCAAAATGAGGAAGGAATTTTTCTTAGCAAGTCAAAGTATGTTAAGGACATCCTCAATAAATATGAAATAGATAATGTAAAACCTGTAACTATACCAATGAGTTCTTCAATGCAGTTGGATAAGGACCCTAAGGAAAAATCTATTGATTAAAAAAAAATTAGAGGGATAATTGGATCATTTCCTTACTTGACTGGTAGCAGACCGAATATAATGTTTAGTATTTATTTGTGTGCTAGATTTTAATTTGATTCAAAAGAATCACATTTAATCGTAGTAAAAGGAATTCTGAGATATCTTTTTGGAACTTAAAATTTATAAATTTAATTGGTATCCTAAACATAACTCTTCATTTGAAATTGTTGGATATTCTAATTCAGACTTTGTAATTTGTAGGATTGATAGGATAAGTATATATGGAACTTGTTAATTCATAGGAAACTCTTTAGTTTCTTGGTCCAATAGGAAACAAAATTCAGTAGCCCTATTTAATACTGAAGCAGAATATATTACCTTAGGTAGTTATGTGACAAAAGTTCTTTAGTTGAAATAACAGTTGATTGATTTATGATTTTCAATTGGCATAATTCAAATCTTTTATGATAATAATAGTACCATTTATATTTCCAAAAAATTTATTCAACATTATAGAACCATGCATATAGACATAAGATATCACTTCAGTAGAGATCATATAATTAAGGGAGAGTTTGAATTTAATCATGTTACTATGGAAAATCAACTTGCATATATTTTTATAAAACCACAAGTCTTTGACACTTTTATCACCTTAAGAACTAGGTTAGGTGTGATTGATCTTAATGCTTAAATTGAAAATTTTGTAAACTTTATGTGTTGTATATATGTGTCTGTTTGTTTATATCTATTTATTTATTTTATTTGTTTATGTGTATTCTATTTTATATTTTATATTTTTGTTTTTGTTTTAGACTAGAGGCATGTCACTTAATGTGAAATGATTGGTTTTGAGAAGATTTTTTTATTGCCATGTATTGCTTTCTAAGTGTTCTATTCGTATTGTACGAATACTTTTTCATCATGTGTGAATTATGTAGTGTATACATGATTTTTTTAAGTTGAGCATGCAAAACTTAGTTTTTTATAGGTTTTGTACTATATGATGATGTCATCATCCTGGACAATTTGTATAGTTTTATCTATACGTGTGGGGACAATTTTCCAAAAAATGTAAATTATTTATTGCTGATCTTACGTTCAAAATCATTTTCTTCTGTATGATCCAGATGTCATTTTCTATTGGGGATGAACCTAACCTCCTTTAAAACGATCTTTAATATTCTAATCATCCTAGACAAACACCTATTTGTCTATACGATAATGTGGTCAAAAAGCCTATACGAAAGGATGTCTCAGAAATGACATTTTACGAAAAGCCATTTTATTTTTGGCCATTTCTGTTTATACACACAAAAATATTTTCATCCCATATGATTTTATAATTATAGGTATGATTCAAATTTCATATGGTACAATTGTTTAATTTTCTTTAAATAGAAGGGTCTTTAAAATCATTTTCATTCACTTTCATATCCATTTTAAAACCCTCTAGAGCCTTCATCCTAGATATGGCTAGTTCTAGCAAACGTCCTCATGGTTCTAAGGATTCTTCATTTAGATGTGGTGGGGATGAAAACTTCTTATCTAAGAAGAATGAGGATTCCTATTTTAGGTATTTTGATACCAAGAGCACCCCCTATAGACTTCATATTCAAGATGATCTTCACTTTTTTATCATGCTTTTATTTGCCTCGACTCAACTTTCTTTTATTCTCACTCCCATTTGAGAGTGCTCAGATGACACTAGAAAGTGCTCTGATACCACTTGAAAGTTCGCTAGGGATGTTAAGCCCTTATGAACTGGCCCAAGGCTAACAAAGAGAGAGGTGAATTGGATAACTTAAAAACCAGAGTTAAAACTCAAACCAAAATCACCACATAAATCAAATGGGGAAGAAAATAAATGCGAAAGCAATAATAAGAAAAGAACACACCAGATTTATAGTGGGTCGGTCAAACCTTGACATACATCCACTCCTTGGAGGCACCCTCCAAGTATTGCACTAAAATTATGACTCTCCTTTAGCCCCCACAGCTAGGCGGAGAAGCCCTTACAAAATCACTTCCACCTTCCCCGGTGCGGCAGAGCCACCGGGTCCTTTGACACCAAAGAGATCTTCTTCTTTGGTGAACTTACCTCGAGACAAGCCTTGAATCCGATGGTACTAAGGTGCAAGTTCGCCGGAGCAACCGTGTGGATCCCCCACCACACTCCCTTGAGTTCCTCCCCCTCACAGGATCTTCTCCCTCTCAAACTCCACCCTTTCCTCTCTCCCTTTCAAGCTCTCTCTTCAAGTTTCCCTCACAAGAACGCCAAGCTACTATGGCTGGCCAAAGACACTTACAAAAGTTGCATGCCATAGTTAATAAGAAGCTCTTCAAAATGAGTCCATTAATGCAAGTTGCCGACATTATCGGCCAGGATGATAGGCTATCGTCCTGGCCATTAGTTCAAATATGAGTAATCGTCCTAAAATCGCCCAAGAAAGAAGCTGGACGATGTCAATCGTCTAGCACATCGACCTGGATATCTCGGATCGTTCAGACTAATTGTTTCCTAAATCCCATAGAAAAATTGGAAAGTCCTGGATTGGCCGAGATGATATTTTATAGTCCAGGGCGATCCTCTAGACGATGTCCAAAAATAGCTTCTTCTAAATAGATTTGGCGGCAGATTCTTTGCTGAATTGAGGCCTATCATCCTGGCCGATACAAAATCGTCCAGGATGATGTGTTTTGCGTAATGACGACTGCTTTAATGAGGATGCCCTAATTAGGGTTTCTGCTTTTGGAAATATCGTCCCGGACGATATTACCAAAAATAGAAATCTTTAGGGCACAAAAAAAAAATCTTCCAAGTTACAAAACATCATGAGCCACACCAAATACAATAGACTCAAGAAAGGAAAAAGTTTACAAACTGACTCAGGCCTTGTCTACCCAATCTTGAGCTAATTCCAAATTGCAGTCCGATCGTGTGAACCTGAAAAGTCAGTACATAAGGCAATTGAAGATAAATAAGAAATGTTTGCTATCATCAAAATCATAAATCATAGATCCGCAACATCATTTATACCTACCACAATGAAACTTTCTAATACTTCTTGTTCAATATGAGAGTTAATGAGGACCACTCTAGGATAACTTCTTATGTGGAGAAACAATATATAGAAATAACCAAGGAAAAATTAGGCAACTTTCTTTGTCTGAGAACCTAGGGGATTTGAGCCCACACTTTAACCTCTAAAGCCAACTTTGACATGTCTAAAATTAATAAAGTTCTTAGAGGTGTCTCCCAAGTTAGATATTTGGCTCGAGTTTATACTTTAAAATAAAATGCCCACATCATCCAACATGTTTTAAGAACTTTGATTATTCCTAAAGCTGGTGATCGAGCAAATATGACTCCACTTTTATCCATAGTCAACTATCTGATTATGACTAAAAAGCCCTTTAAGATGAAGCCTAACTTATTATGAACTACCTATATAACCTTTCTGAAATTGGACTTCCACACTATAAGTGGAAGAAAATGTGGCTTTAGGACATCTAGTTGCCTACGTTCTTCATAAGAAGTACAAACTGATTCATTGATCCTCCCACTAAACTATCAACTTACTTCACTGATGCCTCTTTTTTGGCACTTTTTGGGAGAGATCAAAATTCTAATGTGATGATTCTGAGGGAGAAGGGGGAGCTCCTGGTTTAGCACCTACACCTAGATCTGACCAAAACTTCTACCAAGAAATGGTATAGCACTTTGATACATTCTAGACTCATTTTAATCAACATTTTGATCAAATTAAGAATCACTTGACTCAGCAGGATGCTCGTTACAACGAAGACATGGGTTGGATCTGTGGTCAATTTGATATGATGAACATGAATGTAGCTATGATGAATATATATTTTATAATATTCAACCCACCACCTCCTCCAGACCAGGGCCCCTTCAATTTTTAAACATACTTCATTATTGTTCTTTCTACCGAGCTTGTGTGTTTGTTGTTATGATGCTTTTTCTTCTATGATTGTAGTGTTTTTTATATGTTATTTAGTTTCTATGTGATGATGTTAAGTGTTTTATATGATTGGTACATTGGAAATGGATGTATGTGATCTATTATGGTATCAATGAAAAAGTGTTATGTTTGGATGACATGTTTTAATTCTTACTTCTTGAAATGTTAGTATCTCTAATGAGATAAACTTTTTGAAATTGATCATTGAAATGGGCTATAAATTATTTTGCTCTACAAATTAATTTCTTTACAAAATCTAATCTTTCAAAAGTTTAAATTAAAATTATAACTAGATTTAGATAAAGAGTTCAATTTCATGTTCTTTTAGATAAATAAATCTTAAATATGATTATTGTAAGATTAATGTCTTATTATTTTTTATTTATTTTTCAATATGTTTTTTTTATTATTAATGAAATTTTAATTTAGATTACTGATATTGGGAAAACCCAAAGAGTAAATCAAAATAAATACACAATAAGTGCAAAAATAGAAAAGGTTGCGCACTGGTTTGTAAAGTGAAAAGAGGCACAAAATTAGCCCAAATAGAAAAGATGCACAAAGTGTGCCATAAATTTTTGAAAAGATGCGCAATGTCTCTGGTTGAAAATTTTTATAGTGTTATTTCTACTATCATTTAATCTCTAATTAAAATCCATCTAATTAATAATCATATTCATTTATAATGTCATTTTTGCAATAATCATCTTTATTTAAATTGTCTAGCATGAACAATGACTTTGATTGACTTTTCTTATCTTAGTTGTTCTTTGATTTAAAATTTTGAAATTTTCCTTTTTAGTATTATGAAATTAATATTGTATTTATAATTGGTTTAAAACACTTTTCTCTCAATTCTTTTGGTTTATTTTTTGAAACCTCTCATTTCAAGTTGTACTTCCCTTTTTATTGTTGTCAAAATGGAGAGTTATAATATTATTTGATTGATTGATAATTATTGTTTGATGGTTTATGTGCATATATGTGTATGTTTTGAATGCATGTGTGATTGTTGTTTGAATGTTTAAATATTCATTGATAATTAATGTTTGATGATTTGTGTATGTTTATATGTATTTTTTGTATGTGTGAGTTTTGAATGCATGTGTGATTGTTGTTTGAATGTTTGTTCGTGTTCATGTTTTTGTTCAAATTGTGTTTGATTTGGTTTCTTTTATTTTTTTTAAGGGTTTGTTGTTATTGATCTTCATGAGAATCCCTTGTTTTTTAATTGGTCATTCATTTAGGAAGAGCAAAGGAGAAAATTGTTTTAAATATTAACTTAAACAATAATTACTTTGCCATCATAAAAAAATGGAGATTATTGCAACTTAGTTTTCATAACTATGTATTCATATCATGTGTGTTTTTAATGATTCCAAAATATTATTGTGTTCATTTCTATTTTTTCTAACATATAATGGAAATATTTATTTTGTTGTTTGTGTATACTAACATTTCAGGGAAATCATACTCTAGATAGTGGAAGACTTCAAGATAGATTAGACTATGATTAATTGTATTTGAAGTCTATACTCTTTATACTTTTCTTTAGTCTAAGAAAGTTAAATTATAATTGGGTAACCGTACACACACATAATGGGGGAGTGTAAAAATTTGTAACTTTTTAAAACTAATCGTACTGTATGATTTTAGATCATACGGGATGATTTTGCATGAGCGTTCCTCTAGAAGCTGTAAATCAAATCATGGATGAAAAGTTTTGTAAAAATTGTTCGTACTGTACAAAGTTGCCATAGTACAGACAACGTCAATAGTATGAAATTGATGTGTATATTTTTTCCATACAAATAGGTAAATTTTTTGAACTGTTCATCCAAGATAAACTTGGGTTCGTACAGACGACATCCAGAGTACAAAATTGATGCATACATTTTTATCCATACGAATAGGTAAATTTTTTGAATTGCTCATCCGGGACAAACTTGGGTTCGTAGAGATGATGTCCTAAGTACAAAATTGATGGGTGCATTTTCGTCCAAATGAAACTTGGTTTGATTAAAGTAGTTTGTACTATACGATGTAAGTTCATACAGATGACTTTATGTGTACAAAAAATGGTTCGTATAAGATTGTACGAGTAAATTTTGAACTATTTATATGTACGATAGTCGATCGTACTGTACGATCATTGATGGTCGAAATTGAAATTTTAAATTGTCTATATGGTTTTTGGTGTCATTCATATAAAATGTTCTAAAAACTGACTAAGGACATATCCTTCTTTATTTTGTCTTTGAGAGCAAGTGTGAGAGTGATTTGGGAGAGTATTTGAGAGAGATTTCTTATAAGCGGAGTGTGAAGGGTTCACAAAGTACCCAATAACGAGAATATCTAAGTGTTCCAAATCTCTTCCTTACTTCTTTGAAGATGATCGAGAGAAGATTTTTGAAGATGATCGGGTTCTTTGCTGACACTTTAAGAATGTGAAAAGATGCCAGATCTCTGCTAACACTTGGAGAGAATGAAAGGATGTTAGTTTTCTACTGATACTTGGAAAGTCAGAAAGGATTATGGTTCTCTATCGACACTTGATGAGTGTAAAAGGATGTCAGTTCTCTGCTGACACTTCGAGAGTGTGAAAGGATGCTTGTTCTCTATCGACACTTGGATAGTGTGAAAGAATAATGGTTCTTTTCCGACACTTGGAGGGTGAAAAAGGACGATGGTACTCTGCTGCACCAGGGATTGGTGGAAGAGAGGGTAATTATAAAGGCTTCTCCTCCTTACTATGGGAGAAAAATGAGAGACACTTTGGTAATAGTGCAATACTTAAAGAGGAAGTCTTCAGGGAGTGGACGTAGGTCTAGTTAGACCAAACCACTATAAATTTTTAGTGTTATTTTTATTTTACTGTAATTTTATTTTCTTGCACTTTATATTTTTGCGGTTGAAAAGTTTTTATTTAGAAAAATTTTCTTTGTACAAAAAGTATAAAATAATTTTATTAAATTTCCAAGAAATTTTAAAATAATTAATTCACCCCCTCTTGATTAGCATTGAGACAATTGTTATAGGTCTAATAACCTATATGAATTTTCAAGGCAGGCGGATCTGCACAAGGATAGTAAGAATTTATCAAATTCTCATCATCATAGTAATGCTTTTAATGATACAGAGGATATGTATATTAATGCTAAATGATTTGCTAAAGATGATATTGACACTAGTTATTCTAAGTTTCGAAATAAGAAGAATAGCAAAAACAAGAACCTTATATTAAAGTCACGAAGGGCTACCCGTTCGCAAACTAGTCACTAGCCTATGGCTTATGTTTAAATCTATTATTTGGAATGTTAGGGGCATTAGTTTTCCTTCTTCTAGGTTAAGGGTTAAATTTATGCCGTATTTATAATGTTTCTATTCTTGTTTTACTTGTACCTTTTATTACTTCTACTAAATTACTCAGTACTGCTAGAATCTTCGATTTTAAGCATTTTGTTGTGAATTATTCTAACAAAATTTGGGTGTTTTGAAAGGATCCTATTTGTATAGATGTTATTGGAGATTTTACTCAAGTTCTGTATTGTAATATTGAATTTTTAAATTTGAATATTTTTGCCTCCTTTGTGTATATTGTCTCTTCTCGTAATAATAGAAAAGTTCTATGGGAACAACTTATCAACTTCCAAAGTATATATAACTTACTCTGGCTAGTTGGTGGTAATTTTAACACTATTTCTAATCCTTCTGAGTGGATTGGGGGATCTATTCCTATTTATCATTTTATGGAGGATTTTAATAATGTGATTTTTTATTGTAACTTAGTGGACATTGGTTATTCTAGTAATAAATTTACTTGGAATCATGGCCATTTATGGCAATGATTGGACCGTGTGTTATTTAATGATAGCTGTATTAACTCATTTGATTCTATTTCTATTGAACACCTTAGCAGAACTCTTTCTGATAATTTGACTTTTTTAATTAGCCTCAAGATGAGGCATATGGGTCCATCACCTCACTTTAGATTTCAAAACATGCGGTTACTTCATGATTCTTTTTGGACTTGGTTCAAGAAAATTGGAATGCCCCTTTACATCATAATAATTCTATCTTTAGTATGAATAGATTATGGTTTAAGTTAAAGAGACTTAAGAAAAAAAATCAATTGGTGGAATAGAAACATCTTTAAGAATATTTTAATCAATATCTTGAATGTTGAAGATAAAGTGAATACTATCAAGCTTAACTATCAATTATCTCCTTCTGATGATAATTTCAATTTGCTTAGGGATACAAAAGATTACCTTTTTAAATTACATGCTCAGGAAGAAGCTTTTTGGAAAAAAAGTGGTTGTGAAACTCCTTGTTTAAGGTGATAATGACACTAAATACTTTTACGCATTGGTCAAGAGAAATTGGGCCAAAAACTACATTAATAAATTTACTCATGATGATGGTTCTATTACTGAGGATGTTGAGGAAATTGCTAATTTGGGTTTCAGCACTTTTAGAACCACCTCAGCAAGGATTTTACTTTTGAACCCATTAACAACCCTGGTGTCATCCCCAATCTCATCTCTCAAGATGATAATGTTTTTCTTTCTAAACCCCCCACTTTAGAGGAAATCAAAGAAATTGTTCACAATATGAATGTTGAGTATGTTGTTGGGCTGAATGGCTTAACCATTAAGTTTTTCCAAAAATCTTGGTATATTATTAGTAATGATCTTTATTTTACTATCTTGGATTTCTTTGTTAGTCACAATATTCCTAAATTTTTACCTCCGCTTCCATTTTTCTCATTCCTAAAGTAACTTTGTTAGTAATTGGAATGATTTTAGACCTATTAGTCTTTATACCTTCTTTAGTAAGTTAATCTCTAAAATTATTATGAATTGATAACTTCTCTCCTTCCTAAAATTATCTCTCCTTATCAAATGGGTTTTGTTAAAGGTAGGGCTATATATGATAATATCCTTTTGGCTTAAGAATTTTGTCATGATCTTGATGTTAGGGAGAGGTAGCATTTTGAAACATGATATTTCCAAGGCTTATGACAACATCAATTGGAACTTTCTTTATAATATTTTGTATTTGTTTGATTTTAATTAGGTTTTCATTAATCTCATAAGGAATTGCATTGAAGGAGCATATTTTTCTATTACTATGAATGGCAAAAGTTATGATTTTTTTTAAATTTTCTTATGGTTTAAGACATGGTGATCCTATGTTTCCTGCCCTTTTCATTATTGCTAATGAGTATTTATCTAGAGGTTTTGCTAACCTATTTGAGAGTCGGTCGAGCCTCTATTTTTGAACTTTGGGGGGTTTTCCTATTTCTCATTTATGAGTTGTTGATTATTTCATAGTTTTAACTATTGTGTCTTTAAATAGGATCAATAGAATTATGGGTTTCTTTTATAAGTTTGAAAGTTTTAGTGGCCTTTCTTTGAATAAGTATAAGCATTATTTTATGGCCTCCAACAAAGTGACTAATGATTATATTTTGGGTATCAAAGGCCTTACTAGTTTTGTGCAAGGTCACTTGCCTATTAAGTACCTTGGGTTCCTCTCTTTAAAGGCAGGAAGAAAACTTTTCTTTTTGATGACTTGATTACTTTTGTGCACAATAAGCTTTTGTTCTCGAATTCTAATTTCTTGAGTTTTAAGGGTAGATTAACTCTCATTCAAAGTGTCCATTTCTCTCTCGCTGTTTATACCTTTCAAAATATTCAACCTACTCGTATGGTGTGCAATAAAATTGATAAACTTTCCAACAAGTTATTTGGAAAGGGACTAATAGCAACTATAAAATTTTCTGGTCCTCTTGGGACAAATGTTGTGGGGTTTTGAATGAGGGTGCTTTGGGTTGCAAAAGTATGTATGATTTGGCTTATGCTTTTTTCCTTCAAGTTGTGGTACACGTTTTGGGCTAAAGTGAGTCTTTGGGCTAAGTTTATATTAGCTAAGTATTATTTGGGTAACCATCCACCTGTTTGCTTCTATAACAAGGGTGATTCTAAAGTGTGGCAGAGACTTTAAAATATAAAATGGGTTGTTGAGCCTCACATTAATTGGGGCTTGGTGGTGGGAACATCTTCTTTTGGCAAGACCATTTGCTGGGCACTCATTATATTGACTCCATCATTAATACCACTTCCATTGCGATGGTTTAAGTGAACTATTTTATTAATGAGAAATATTGGGATTATGATAAACTTGCTAATGTTATTCCTGATGTGATTATTCAATAAATTGTGAATCTTCCCCTTAACACTGAGTTTGATAATTTGTTATTGTGAAATTTATCTAAAGATGGGGGCTTCAGATTAAAGAATTCTTGGCATGCCTTTAGAATTAATAAGGATGTCTCTAATATCTTTTCTATAATTTGACATAAAAGTGTTCATTCCACTATTGCTATTTTTCGTTTGGAGAATTTTGCATAAGTTTATTCCTACTGATGATAACTTAATTAAAAGAGGTTTTATCTTACTGTCCAAGTGCCAATGTTGTTTTCATGTGAAGAATATGCATCATGTCTTTCTTTCAGTCCCCTTAGAAGTTAAAACTTGGTCATATTTTGATAACATTTTTAGATTAAATTGCTTTAATGCTAAGCTGTCTATTAATGCGTTGCTCAACTCTTGGTTTATTAAGTCTAAAGGCCATATTAGAAATATCATTCCCTCTTTAATTCTATGGTATTTATGCTAGGATAGAAAAAATTCCATTTTTAATGGTATTGGTATGAATCATCATAGAATTATTAAGAGTGTGAAAGACAATGTCCTGTGGATTTTTTCTGCTAATCTTCTCTCCATCAAGAATTTTAAGAATTATTTCTTTGTAGCACCTGAATTGGGTATCATTTTGGAAGGTGTTGATCCCTCATCTGAACCTAGGATTGTTTACTAGATTAAACCTCCTAATAATATCTATAAGCTGAATGTGGATGGTGTTGTTAAAGGTTCCATATTGGGTTATGGTGGGATTATTAGGGATAGTTTTGGGAACGTTATTATGTCTTTTGTGAGCCCTTTACATAAATTTTCTATGAACTTTGCTGAGCTTTTGGCCATTCTTCATGGGATTAGACTTTGAATTTCTCTTGGCATTACTAACATTTTGATTGAAGTTGATGCTACTTATAACATTAACTATTTAAATAATATTGATGATATGATGTGCAACCAAGGTATTTTTTATCTTGTTAGGGATATTAAGCAGTTGCTGATTTTTATTAATTATTCCCTCTCTCATGTATATAGGGAGGCTAATTCTTATGCCGATTGGCTTGCCAATTTTGGGTGTAATATGAACCATTTTATTGACTTTTTTGCCTCTAATTTACTTGCTCCTTTAAAGGGGTTTCTTAGACTTGGAAAAATTGGTTTTCCCTATGCTAGGCTTCAGTGTTTATTTTTGTTAGAGCTTGGGTTTCTTTATTTCTCTATTTTGGGGGTTTCCCTTTTGAATGTTCTTAATGGGAATTATCTTGGCTAGAACGGTTCTATTTTCTTTGTGTGTTGGAGGATCTTCTCTATTTGCTATTTATGTTAGTTTTTTAGGTTTTAGTCTTGGTGCCAGTATTCATCCCTTATGTTGGTCATTTAATCCCTATATGCTGAACTGTTATATTACCTGATTGGTTTTGTTATCTTCCTCTATGTCTTAGTGGATTATGGGTCTATTTATTCTGGGAGTGCTGTTGGGATCTATGCCAGTTTTCCTATATATTGGATGGTGATTGTTCTATTTCTTGTGTAGGATGCTGTTAAGTATTATAAATTTATCAGTTGGACTCTAATAGTTTTGTATTTTATTTAAGCTGCTTATGCTACTGGTTTTGTGGATATGTGTTTAAAACATCAACTGAACTTTTTTTGGTTATATCTGTGCAATGTCCATTTTGGTTATTGATCTTTTTTGCAAGATTTTTTTAGTGTAGTTGTTCGAAGTGGAGGCGAGTTACTTGCTATTTTTTATTTTGCTCCTCTTTTTTGGGTGCTCTCTCTTATGCACCGTAGATTGTACCTAGGCTATAATGTACTTTTGCGTATTAGGGAACTCAAGCTCTTAGAATTTTTTTGCTTTCTTTTTATAGCTCTTATGAGCATTAGCGAGCTTGAGATATCTTTAAAGATTGTGTAATGTCTTTCTTAATCAACGTGTAGTCCCCTCTACGAGTTTCCCCCAAAAAAGAAAAACCAAAATATAACATCTGATTGTGGAAGTTTAGAAAGCTCTCTTTGCATTGGTGGATCAGTGCTTCATACTAAACAAAAAAGAAATGACTGGTAAAAGCTTTCAATTAGTTATATATATATAAGGCTGAGGGGAGGGTTTATGGCTTAGGTTCGTAGGGATATGAAAGTATGCGATGCACTAAGAAAGGGGGTGAATTCGATATTTAAAAAAAATTTAATGAAAAAATATCTTTTTATAACTTGATGCGGAAGAAAATTACATTCACAATAAAAATATAAATTATCAATTTCACCAACATAATTAATCACAATAAAAACAAATATGGAAATCATAAAGTGCAGAAATAATAAAGGAAAGAACACACCAGATTTATAGTGGTTCGGTCAAACCTTGACCTACGTCCACTCCCTGGAGGCACCCTCCAAGTATTACACTAAAGCTTTAGTGATTCTTATTTAGCCCCCATAGCTAGGCGGAGAAGCCCTTATAAAATCACTTCCACCTTCTTCGGTGCGGCGGAGGAGCTGGGTCTTTTGACACCAAAGAGATTTTCTTCTTCCCGAAAATTCTCTCAGATGAACCTTGAATTTGATGGTACTGAGGTGCAAGCTAGCCGGAGCAACCGTGTGAAATTTTCTTCACACTCCCTTGAAACCTCCTCCAAGGATCTTCTCCCTCTCTCAAACTCCACCCTTTCCTCTCTCTCTTTCAAGTTCTCTCTTCAAGTTTTCTCCAAAAAATGAAGCTTCAATAGATTCCAAAGACTCTTGAAAAGTCTTATGAGAAAGCTTAATTAGAGGGCCTAAAAAACCCTAAAAAATCATTTTAGACATAAAAGATCTTACAGTACGATCACAGGATCGTCTAGTACGATGTGCAGAATTTAAATTATTAGTACTAGATGATCACCAGTTAGTATTATACGAATAGTTTAATTTGCCTGTTCGTGCTTTACGATGTGCAGATAGTATTGTATGAACAATTCAATAAAATTGCAGTATGATCACCAGTTAGTACTATACAAATAGTTCAATTTGCATGTTCATACTATACGATGTCCTGTTGGTACTGCACGAACAGTTCAATAAAAATGCAGTTTGTCCAGGACGAAGCATGGGACGACCAAAATTATCTATGTTAATCATACAGTATGATCTACAGTTCATACATTACGATAAAAATGTCAAAATTAAGCCACTTTGATTGGCTAATCACATGATTAAATTTGACAATATTTTGAACATCGTACAATACAATCATGTTCATACAGTATAATTAGAATAACTTTTCAACTTCAAATTTTTGCCTAATTTCATTGATGACAGGCTTTCTAATTATAACATATCGTTCAACACCATGTGGTGTTTGTACTATACAATTAGTTATATTTTAAAAAATATTTTTTTTTTCTGGAAAATAAAATATTTTAACTAATTTCTATTACACCATATCAAACAGTACGATCCAGATCGTACAGTATGATGTACAGAAAAATTAAAATATTTAAAATCATTTTCTCTCCCCCCTATGTGTGTGCACGATCACCAATCAAACATACATCATTACAAGACTTGACTCAAGAAATGAAAATTATAAACTCATTTAATATAACCAGTTCTATACAATCTTGAGTCTTGAATTTTTAAAGAACGGTGTAATGTGTACCTTAAATATTAGTAAAAAAAAATAAATATGCAATAAAATACTAGGAGAAATAAAAGATTAATCAATATTATTTGTTACCATCAAAATTATAAACTCGGAAGCCCGAGTTGCGATAGGATGTGCTTGTGAGGGAAATTCATTTATGTCAGCATTTTATGATGTTAGTGGTTATGAAGAAATTGTTAGTTAGAGGGTTGCTACCCTGACAAGAGAGATAGAGAAGATGAGAAAGATTTAAAATGAGATGCAGGCAGAGCTGCAGTCATATCAAGATGAAAATCAAAAGAAGAAAGAGCAAGAGATGACAAATAAATAACACGACAATGAGGATACAGAAGATGATTAGTGTTATTATTTGTTTATAGGACTTTTTGGTGTATTTAGAACATCTGCATTGTCGATTATGTGGATATCATATATTTTGATTAGTGTGGATTTCATATATTATGTTGATTGTAGAACATATACTTTGTTCTTTGGTTAAAGAACTATTTTTGCTTATTGTAGATTGCGTAAATATATTTGTTGATTGTGTTTTATTATTTCATATGAAATGTTCTGTTGATTTTGGACTCTGTTTCTATGGGTTGCTTATTGTAGCTTATTTTCCTTAAAGTTTCATTTTTATATATGTTTTGCATTCTGTGTAGGTATTGTTGAAATTTGTGTAAACAGAGGGGGCTGTCATTTTTTTTGGTGTAGCCGCCAATTAATTACCGATGGCTTGGCCACCTGGTATTGCTACATTTTCAATGGCCAGTATGCCACTGGTAATTAACAGGCATCAGTCTGCAGTTTGCCTGCCAAAATTTAATGCCTGTTTTGCTGCCGAAAAACTGCTTGAACTTTTGACTGCTAAAAATTGGCCATCCAAATTCGTTTCCTATGCGGTTTATTCTAGGGATCTGTGAAGCACCAGAAAATCGCCAAATAATTTCAAAACCACTGAAAAACTTCCCTCAACTGCTAGAATAGGTCGCAAGAATTTGGCAATTTTCTTGTAGTTTTTCCAGTTTAAGGAAGAATGCTTTCTCTTCTTTCTAAAAGATAATGATGAATGAGGTGCCATATTAGGTGCTTTATGATTAAGTGGGGACTATATGAAAATTTTCTAATCCCTAGATATCCTTTATTTACTCTACATTTGCATTTTTAATAATTCTTACATTAACCTGAAGGTTATGCTCAACCTCATGACAATGTAAATCTCAGACTCAAATGTATTGTATGCACTTTAAAGTATTGGAAGCATGATAAATATCTCATTTATTATTATTATTTTTAAAATTTTAGACGTTTTAACTAGTGTAGCATGCTCACCATATAATGTGCATAATTCTTTCTTTAAAACTAAAATTTTTTCCTTCATTTCTTATAACTAATATACAATTATTCAATAAAGGAAAATAGTTCATCATAGTAAAATTTTGAAAGTCTTTAGTACACATGAGAGGAGGGTGAATCGGTGTGTCACTTAAATTTTTTTGTAATTATGTGAAATCCTTTAAATAAAAGATCAATTCCTTCTCTTTTGCATAATTTTAAAAATATGGCCATTTCTTTTAGGAATAATTATATATATAAATAATATTTTAAAGTGAAACACCAAAATGGTTGAATAAATATTATAATTTATTTTTTTTATTTTCTTAAAACTTCAAAAGAAGACAAACTGTCACAAGTGTATTTGATTTTATTTTAAATTTAGACTCCAATAATGATATTACTATTCAACATTTAACAATAAAATGCCAGAAAATAAATAAATAAAACATAAAAGTAAGAACAAGAAAACTAGTTTAGATTGGTTTGACCAACTAGGTGTATGTCTGTTCCGTAGTCCTCCCCATGGAATTTCCATTTGTACTCTCTCCTTTTAACTCCTAGAAAGGTGAAGAATTCCCTTTCCTTCATAGGGTAATAAAGAATCCTTTACAACACCCTTCTCCTTGAAAAGCCTTCAAACCCTATCCTCCTTGGCTAGATCTACGAGGTACACAACACCTCCTCAAGATTTTCATAATCTTTACAAAAAGACACATCAAAGCTCTTCACCATGAGCTTTGGCTATAACTTAAAGGAATAATATATATGATTGCCAAAAATGTGTAATATGCATTAGTAAGAAAATAGAATAAATAAGTACAAATATATATGACTATGCACACAACTCTACTCTCTCAAGAAAGGGTAAAAACAATTAGTAATATTCATATTATATATACTCCTCCATACAAAAGAACTATCTAAAGGATACTTATCATAGAAATTAGTAGCCTTATTGCATCTTTTAAGCATATAGTGAAAGACCACCTGAAGAAATTTTGTGAGAATAGCAAACTCCTTTCATATTATCTCAAGTAAATTCCATAAAAAAATTTTTACAACCATTTAATAACTCTAATATTATCTCCTTCAATAAGAGCACATGTGGCCTCATACATCCAAGCTCAATAAGATTTTGTAAAGAAATGATAGATTGCAATTCTACTTGAGTATCGTCTTGAAGTTTAGAATGCAAATAAACCACCATTATGATTTCAACCCTATTATTTTGAATGATAATTCACATACTAATCGAATGAGCATAATTAAGACCCCATACACATTAAATTGGATCCACATAAGGGTGTAGGGGTGGGTGGGTGACCAATGTTGAGAAAACAACTTGCTTGGCTTTGTGGATATATAATTAAATGACTACCTTACTATAATTTCAAGAAGCATTATAAGAAATTAATCATGCTTCTGAAATCTTTCCTCTCTCAATCCTCTCTAAAGCCTTTTGTAAATCTTTGAAAACTCTCTCTCAAAGCTCTTAAGAAATCTCCACAGCTTTAAAGACTCTACAACTCTCCCAAAAAATTTATTATGGGTTCTTAATGGTGAAGTATTTATAGGGTGGCTCAAAAAGAAACCTTTTAAAGGCTTATTATTAGAATTGCCAGCTTAATTGTATAGTCTAATCAAGAAGGTTAAGTATTTATAGGGTGGCTCAAAAAGAAACCTTTTAAAGGCTTATTATTAGAATTGCCAGCTTAATTGTATAGTCTAATCAAGAAATCATATAGTGTGATTAGTTCAATGAACCTAAAATCCTAAAAATGTATTTATTATTTCATCAAACTAAATTATATATATCATAGAATATGATTAATTCATTTTCTTATACCAGAACATTTTATCAATATGAATGATTACAAATTATATCAATATGCTCTCTATTTATTTGGCCAGTATACTATAGATCATACACCATGAAATTTAACTAATCCAATTTTAGTTGCTATCTTTGATTCTCAAGTGCTAAATAGGTAAATATCATGGATAATCATGCATTATGGTATGAAATGTATGTAATATGTTCAATTTTGAATTTACTTATTAACAACAAAGATAAAAGGATAGTTTAATTTAAATACTATTGATCTTATAGCTTAACCTTAGTCTTATAGTACATTTATTTTATTAAATTTACTTATTTTTTCTATAAATTAAGATAACTTGTTTTTTTTTGAAACAACACTTATTCCATCTATATTGAATAGAAGGAACCATGTCACACATTATGATCTATAATAAATCAAAATTTTAAATTAACTTTTATTTTTTTTTTTAATGTTTGACATATTTTACTCTCATATGCACGTGCTTGTTTGTTTTGTAAATCATGTACCTAGCATAATTATAAGAAGACTAAAGAAATAAAAAATAAAAATATAATTTGTATTACTTTGGAAGTCTTTTTTTTTTCTTTGGTGACATTATTTCATTAAAATAGATTGATCATACTTTTATGATTGCCATTAGTGTGTGTCTAACATCATTTGACCTTCATTTTTTATTTAACTAAAATATCTGTTTAAACAAAGGAGATCTGTATGACCTAATTCATTAGCCAAATTATCACATCCAATAATATTTGTGATACTTAAAACTCTAATTATCTCATCAGGCTCATGGGGTCCAACAATCTCCTTCATTTTGATGAGGGTAAACATTTTTAGTGAAAAATCATATAAAAAACTTTATTATTTGAAAAAGTGAATATCTCCCTTAATTTATACCTCTAGTAATTATAAGCTCAAAGATAAATTTAAATCTAGAGACACATGAAATTTTTTTTTTTTGAAAATTGGAATTTTGCATTAATAAAGAAACATAATACAAACTACTAATGATATAATCTCGATCAGATTCCTCCTTTAACAAAGTAATAAAAGAAGGAGGAATATTATTACAATTAACATCATCCTTATAAAAATCACTAACAATAGCAAAGTTAGCACATAAATCAGCTAACTTATTGCAATTTCTATTAGAAAATCCAAATAAAACTTGAATGAAATCTTTTAAAAAAGTCAACTCTTTTATCCACTGATCTTCATTAACCCAATTAAATTTTCTCATAGAATCTTTAAGTAACATGATAATATTAATGTTATCGCCTTCTATTATAATTCCTTTACATTCAAGCATCCTTCTTTCATCTTGCTCAACGATCGGACATCCAAAAGTTCCAACTAAGAAATATCCCAATGTAGGCAACTGAATCCAAACGCCAATAAAAATCTTCCTTTATGATCTTTAAATAATCCTCTAATTCTAGCTTCATAAGATCTTAACAATGACGCATCAATGTTAACATTAATCCATTCCAGAGGTGGGTGCCAATGATTATTATGCAGCTGTGAGAGTTGATTAATACCCCAGTGTCCCATAGTGGAATTAATTTAAGGTGAAATAGCATAACTAATTACATTATTAGCTATTTCAAATGAACCATCCTCAAAGCCTCCATGCTTCAATTTATTTGTACTCTTCCATGGTAAATAAGCAGTTGTACAATACATATTAGCAATACATGAATCCATGCATCCTTTACGATATTAACATATACACCTGAAGAAACCATCCATCTCATAATTGGTTGAAGATGTTTAGGTCCATTAACAACAATTTTTCACGTAGAAGAACAACCTCTCTTAATCTCATAATTCCAAACATCTCTCACATATTTAGCAATCAGATTTTTGTTAAGAAGTGAATCAGGCTTGTTAATAAAATTCCATGCTAGTCTTTCTCTTAATGGTCCTAACTTACCTGCAGTGGAATGAAGACCACGACCTCCCTTATTTTTTTGCTTTACAAAGCACATCCCAAGCTACATAATGAAGGCCTTATTTGCCATTTTGCTTATGCCAAATGAAATTTCTTCACATTTTATCTAAATCATTCAATAATCCCATAGGAACTAATGAATAAGTAGATAGAAAATTTGGAAGAGAAAGAAATGCATCTTTAACAAGTATAATTCCAAAAAGCAATAGCAGACATTAACAATTTAAAGGGGAAGGCCCTCGACTCCTTTCTTTATTCATCACATCAAATTTCCTATTTCTAGGAAGAAACTTTGTCAAACCTAAGGTCTTAAGTTCATTATTAAGCCTTATTTTAAACACATCAGAACTCCCTTCTTTAGAAACATCAACACTAGAAGGCTTAGGCCCTTTGCCCTTATTAAGCCCAATCCTAGCATAAACTTCAACCTCCATTCCAGCGCAATCTCCTACAAACCCCTCACCAATCACCTCATCATTAGTAATTTCATTTAAAATATTGAACTTATTTACATCATTAGGAATTAAAGATGGATTATAGAGAGAAATAATGATAAAGGTTGTTTGCATAGCGTAACCATTCAAACTATCCAACATCAGTTAACTGTTTCTTGTGGAATGATCTAAGATAACTTCTTCCACTGTAGTTTCATTCATTATGACTCCACTGTTCACACAATTTTTAACACCATCACCATTAGACTTTACATTATTCACTTTTTCTGAATCACCATCTAAAAGAGTCTTCACAGAATTCTTTAACCTAAACTTTTTCAAAAATCCACCTCCATTTAAATTTCTAGTATAAGATTTAACTTTATTCCTAACATAATTTACATGAATCCAAGGTCTATATTTAGAATTCCTTTCAATATAATCAGGAATATTATCTTTAACATGAACTACATTAGAGCTAGATTTAACATCATCAGATGAACCTTCCTTAACTTCAGAACTGATCTCCAAAAAAAATTCTTTTTGTGAACAATCCTACCACACTTGAAGCAGAATGTATAAATCTTTTCATCTTCAATCTTCTAAAAGAAATGCCATAAAAGACCTTCAACCCATACACCCAACGGAAGCTTACTATTTAGATATGATGAACACATCCTATAGTAGATCCTCATCTTTCTCATTAAAACATGTTACCATCCAACATTAAAGGTATTCCAACCTTTGAAGCTAATTTGGTAACATTTATCTCATCCCAGCATTACAATGGGAGATGAGGCATTCTAATCCAAACCGATGATGACATTTCCTTTAAAGATCCAGATGCAAAATTTGGAGACCACTTATCAAAACCTATAATTTGCCCATTCATATATAAGGTCCACTGCTAACAATAGCTTCCAAAGCTTCTGTAGATTGAAAAGTACACAAAGTCTACTCTAATCTTAGTATCATTAGATGAAATTAACCACATTGACTCCACTGACATCGTAATTCAGAATAAATCATATGAAATGGAATATTTTTCATAAATACTTTAACAACCAATGCATTTTGCAATTTTTGTGTATTAGCCAACTCATTCTAAACATGAAGTTTTACTGCCTTCCAATCATCTGTCAACACTGAGTCCAGGTCAGAATTCACAATTTTAATGTTAGGACATTTTGTCCAAGCTTTAGGAATATCCTACTACTCCCTTATTTCACCTACTAGAACATCCACTTTGTTAACTCCTCCATTAAAAAACTGACACCTTAAGCAACATTTTGATAATCAACAGAAGCCTTATTAACAATATTAAGTTTACACTAATCTTTTGATTCCAATTCAATAACCATAGCATTAAATTCCAACTCTCCTTTCATTCAAAAATTCAAATATAAATTACTAAATATATTAACAAAAATCTTCATACATGAAGACAATGAAGCTTTAAAATCATTAGCTCCCTTAAAAATATCATCCTTGAATTTAAAACCCTCAGAAAAATGAGGAATTTTAAAACCCCATCAACAATCATGCCTTACACTTGCTAATTATAGGTACATTCTTTCTTATGAACAAATTCAATACCTCCTTAATCACAAAAAGAGCTTCCTTTTACATTCCTTCTTCAATTACCACCAAAAGAAGATCCATTTGAACCTACGAACCTATGCCATTCTTTAGAACCTTCAATTATTTTTCATTCAACTTGACCTACAAAAATGTTTAGACCAGTTAGAATGGTAGCTATAGATGGCTGACTACCATTGGCTACCATTAAAAAATTACTAAAAAAATATCAGTAATTTGAATTTTGAAAAAATGGAACTCTCTCTAGAAAATGGGACTCTCTCTCTAAAAATATGTGAATCTCTCTTTAGAAACCTTTCTCACACATGAATTATATGTATGGATATTAAAGTACAAAAAAATTGTTTTTAATATTTAAAACTTGAAAAAAATACAAATTTAATTAAACACTTAAGAAAAATGCAAATATAATACAACACATATTTATACAATATAATAACACAATAGAAAACACATTGCTCCCCATTTGTATATCTCAATTAGATGAGGAAAAAAAGTAAATATATAATTCAAAATAAAATACAATACTTAAAATTAAATGATCATTGATCTTATGGAGGAAGCAATGGGTGAAAATATCCCTGGAGGAGGAAACATTACTTCTGAACTAATTATGATCCTCAAGTTATCACTGCATCTCTTCCTACCTAAGATTTTATCACTAAATATACTCCTCCACTTTACTTCTATCCTAATGAAGTGCTTGAAACACTCATCTTGAGAATAATTTACTGTAGTAAATAGGAAAAGTGGGTTCCCATTCTTTTTTACCTCTTATACACTATTGCTCTTTGTTGGCCTATTCACCTCCCTATAAATGATGAAATGAGTGGTCCATTATGGGAGAACATATGTGGTTGGGTGATTGAGGGTAGGTGATGTTACATTTAGATCTTATGACATATGTAATGACTTCTCCTATGGTTAGGTTCTTCTTTCAATTGAGCTCTAGGGTGCCTAATGGTGGTAAGATTTTCTATATACCATACTAAAATATTAGCAACATTAAATTGGGTTTAAATCATGATAAAAATGGATAGAAGTGAGGTAATGTTAGTATTATCACCTACTTTAGGGATGAGAATTTATTGAAGCACATGTTAGATAACATAAATATTCAACACCATCATGCTAGATAATGACTGGTAAAGGTTAAGTGATAGATTCCTAAGAGTCATATTAATTGAATTCCAATTATAGTAAAGGTCAATAAGAAAATTATGAGGTGCTACACCAGTATTAGAGATGTGGAGGTATATTCATATAAATCTTGATCTATTATGGCTACATATATCACACACACTAGGGACTACATGGCTTTCCTTTTTGAGTAAATTCTAATGTTTGCAAAAAAATTCCAAGGGTAATTTGGAGTGTTATGGGAATATTAGGGAGATAAGAAATTAAAGGGTGTATCTACAAAGAGATCATATATTTGGTATGATGGATTCTCCAAGATGACCACCTTGGCGATAGTGATAGGTGCCTTCTTATGCATTTGCAGGCTTCTTCATTCTCTTTCATTATAGGCCAGATAGCTTTTTCACCTTTGAAGGAAATTCCCATTATCCAAGCTCTTTTACTTTCCTAAGAAGAGAGGGTGTCTTTAGAATTCTCAACACAAGATAGATCAAGAGATAAGTAGAGAGTGTGTAAATAATGGTTAGTCTCTACCCTATTTATAGATTCCAACTCTAATAAATTGTATAATATTATATGGATTGTATAGTATGAAGCTTAATATGATATATCATCTTGATGGATTTTTAATATCTATTTTGAATTAGTTAATCATATTGTATGATACAATATGATCATCAAAATAAGTATTCTAAATGGCTAGTTAATTAAGTTAACTTGTATAGTATTGAGTAAATCATACAGTACAATGTTTTCTGTAATTTGTTCCAAATAGTTACTTTGTAGTTTTGGCCAAAATATCATACAATGGTGCATGTGTTATATAGTAAAAAATGATTTGTATCTATTTTTAATACTTTCTTATTTTTTGGTGAACAAAAACCTTCTAACACATGCTATCACATCACCATATAAAAATATAACAAAAATACTAATCACATCTAAATATGAATGCATCACAAACACATAAAATTAATTTAGCACAAAGGTGTAGGCACGCAGATTTATCATTCCTAATCTAGTTTTGAGTGTATTAAATCTCTCATAATTGCATGCCTTTATAAAAATATGTGCTAAGTACATTTTTGTATCCATAAGTTGAATATCAAAATTTCCCTTAAATATATGATCTATATTGAAATGATGTCTAACATCAATATTATTTGTATGTGAATAGTGAATTAGATTTATCATGACCTAAATAACAATGCTATTATCACAAATAATTTGGATGATGCCCACATGTAAGCTAAAATTAAGAAATTATTTCTTTAGCCAAAAGACATGGGTAACATAGCTTTCTATGTCAATGTTCTACTTTTACATTGGATAGGGCTACAAATTTTTATTTTTTGTTTGACCAGGAATTTAGTAAATGCTAAAAAAAATTGGCATGTTCCTAATGTGATTTTATATGAACTTATATCCTGCAAAGATAGAATCTAAACATTATACTAACTCAAATGACATGTTATTCCTAGACTACTAGATATTTTGGCTAGGTGTTCATATGAGGTATCAAAGAATACTTTTTACTACTATCAAGTGTGATTCTTTAGGATTAACATGAAATGATACACGTATAATTGAGTTAGATACAAATTTTCTAAGCTTTATGAATTCTATACTTAACTCAATATTTTCTAGGGTTTTCTTTTATTCCTTTTACTTTGTACTATTTACTAAGCCTTATAATTTTGTGATTGACTCTTCGGATTATGACATTTCCACTTTTGATGTGACTTGCTTTTACATTCAAAATAAATTATGTTAGATGAAACCTTATTGAACATTTTATCTACACCCTTTATTTTATCAATGTATCTTTTTTCTTATTCTTCAGAAAGGTTCTAAACTACTTGGTCCTAATTGTTATGTCCACATTATCAACACTTTATGGGTCACTTTTATCAATTTGATCCAACATTAGTGTTATTACCTTATCTTTATTCTTTTCTCTTACATTAGCCTACCTTTTTTATAACTTTCTATTTCATAAGATACTTAAGAACTAAGAAAATGGTCAAGAAATTATATTTTAAAATCCTTGAATTTAAAAATAGCTGTCATCTTTTCATCCCAAGATTTTGACATGAATCCATTTATTTATTAACCTTTTAAGCATTGGTAAATTCTCTACCTAAAGCATATAATGAAGTAATTATTTTGGTAAAATGTGTATGCATGTCTAAAATAGTTTCATTTGATTGCATGCAAAAAAATTTATAGTCATGAAATAAATTATTCATGTAGGTTTATTTCACTTCCTTCTTCCTTCATGTGTTACATACAACCTATCCCAATTTTTTTCTAATAATATAAATAATAGCACTTATGTAATATTGAAATTTCAAGGCATAGAAAAATTAATTTAAGTATTTAGAATGCAACTGTGCTAACTCCCTTTACTCAACTTTTCATTCACTGAATGGGGGTTCAATCTTTATGCTATTTTCTACTCTATGGGGTGGTTTGTACCCTACTTGTATTAAGTTTCACATCCTATAGTCAATGCATTATATAAAAGTGGGCATACACATTTTCCAAAATTCATATGGGATATTATCAAATACTGATAGTCAAATAATAAAATACCCTTCTTACTTTTTCCTATTTTCACAATGTTCTATACATATATATACATGAGGTGTTAAAACTTATCTAGCAAGTAACCGCTCTAATACTAATTAAAAGTGCATAGTACACGTATGAGGGAAGAGGGCAAATTGTTGTTTCTCCTAAAAAAATTTGTAATTATGCGAAAGTATTTAATGAAAAACACAAATTTCTCCTTTTTTACAAAATTTTGAAAATAAAATTACTATCCTTAGGAAGAATTATATATAAAAGTAATCTTTTAAAATGAAGCACCAAAATCATATAATAAAGAAAATAATTTTTTTTCTTTTCGTAAGATCAAAAGAAAGATAAGTTATCACTAGTTATAATTTTAATATGAATTCTAATAATGATATCACTACTAAGAACAAATAATAATTTCAAAGAAAATAAATAAATAAATAATATAAGTAAAAATGGGCAAATAATCTATACTAGTTTGACCAACTTGGCCTACATCCACCTTCCAGGTCTTCTCTTTAGGATTTACATTATTACTTTCTCATTTTATTGCCAGTAAACCAAAGAGCCTCTTTCCTTAATAGGGTAATGGAGAAATCCTTGCATGTTCTTCTCCTCAAAAAGCCTATAAACCCTAGCTTCTCTTATATGATCAATGACTGACACAAGGCCTCTCAAAGATCTTCATAGCCCTTATAATAAGACACTTCAAAGCTCTTCACCAAGAGATTTGTCTTTAAGCCAAACGAATAAAGGACGTGATTGGAGAAACAACTAGGTGAATATCTCATTAAAAATTTAAGAAGCATCTAAAAAAATTTCTCATGCTTTCAAAATAATAAGTTTTCCTATGTCCATCCTTATTCAAGAGTCCAAGGCCTAACATTATTTCATTTATATAAAACTCAAACCTAGCATTAATACTAGTGAAGTGAGTAATGATAGGGTAGTCTTTAATTATTGTATCTAGAAGGAGTTTATAATAGACTTTTAGAAAATCTTTTTTTAATTACTTCAATATATGCTTAGGTGTTCATAGTCAATGGGTCTAGGGTATCTTTATTATTTGTGAGTTATGTGAGGCTTCTAGAGTAGTAGAAAGACTAGGTGAAGAGCAGAACTTTTTTTCTTATGCCCTTACTAAATCTAAGATCTAGTCCTTCTAAATGTCATCCTAAAAATAATGAGAGGGATCTAACTAGTTAACCCAACCCATCCAACTGCGAGATAGAGATCCTAAGATGTTAGGAGATTACATGGTAGACATCCTAGATAGAGTGGAATAAATTTTGATTTCTATCGATCACTTCAAGCAATAACTTACTGGACTCCAGTAGGGAATGTATCAAATATATAACCATATGATGCTCCAACATCAACACCAATACTAATACTAGGATGACTATGATGTAGCCATGGTTAGAATATTTATAACTTGGGAGATGGAATCCCATGGTCAAAGAAATATATTCCCAGGCCTCCCACCCTTCAAAGTTTATCTAGAAGCACTATCAGCATCAACAATAGCAAGAGAGAAAGTAGAGGAGGAGGAGGAGGATGACGAGTAGGGAGAGTCCTTACTAGATGTTTTTTTAGGTATTTTATCTTATCTTAGTTTAATTTTATTTTATGTACAAAGATGTACCTTGGAAAAGAATGAATAAAATCAAAATTGCCTGTCTTAAAAATTTTATTACTTATCTTTATTGCACTGCATTTCCAATTATATATAATTTTGTAGTTTGGAATATGAAATTTAGAGATTTGCAAAATTAAAAAACTTAAGTATTGAATAGTATAAAATTTTAAAATTTTTAGCAAATAAAACAATTTAAAATAACAACTATTCAATTCATTTAAAATTAGTAATTCCTAATAGATAAAATTAGTAATTCTTGAAAGATCAATTTAAAATAACAATTATTCAATTCATTTAAAATTGCACCTAACTTCCTATAAAGTATTAATGTGAATAAACTATTTATATTAATTTTAAGTTATATAATAAGTAATTAATTAGAGATTCATGAGACCTTTAATGAACCTTAAATAGAATAAAAAGAAGTGGCAAAGATAGGTATCCAAAATCAATACAAAGTATTTGTCTAATGAAAAAAGGTGAAAAAAGGTTCAGTACTAGAATACTAAAAATTAGTACCTATAATGTTTAGTCTAGTTTAAATAGAAAGCGTTGGCAATAAATAGATATTCAAAATTATTATAAGGTACTTGGCAATTTCCCAAAAAAAATAAGAAATGAAAAAGGAAATAAAAGATAAATTCTTTATTATCAAAATTTTTTATGTGTAATGTCTAGACCCACATATAAACTTTTAAAAATAATTATTGGAATCATAATATTTAAAGAAAGCTTATAGACTGATTATTGAGTTAACTTAATGTCTAAATTCCATGAATTCTAAAAAAATTATTAACCTTAAGTGAGTTAGTCAAAATTACCCATTACACTTAGGAGTTTAATTTTAAGGGAATATTAATTAGAAAATAAATGAATGGTTATTTGTTTTATTAGAAAATTTTATGATTTGAGTACTAAGTAAATACTTAGACTATTAATTTTAAATTTTCAAAGACTTTATTTCAACGACAAGAAATTTTTTATTTAAGCGCATTAAAATTACTTATGGACAAGTAATATCTTAAAAAATGGAGAAATTTTATAAGAGAAAAATTGTATAATCCAAATTACATATATTTCATCAAAATAATCTTTAATCGTATCTTTTAGTGCAAAAAATAAGAAAAAAATTCTTAAATTGAAGAATCACCATAGAACCATAGACTGAATGTTATAATACTATATTTCATAAGTGTTCGAGCACTACTAGATCAGAACTACAATATTAGATGGACAAAATTTTATCTAAGAACATAGCACTGAGACCATATTTAGTGAGTGACATAGTGCCAAATCTAGCACTATTATCAAAGATAGTTGAACCAACAAACTTATACGATGAGTGGTGAACTAACATGACAATTTAGTAGCATCACAGTGCTCCATAGTTAATGTCATTGTACTAGTTCTGTTATTGAAAAAAATCTATAAATAGGGAGCTTATATACCATGTAAGCAGTTGGCTAGTTGGAGAGGGATGAGGGAGAGTGAATTTGTGTCTCTGAGGTTTTTTTTTTTTTTTTTGAGAAGGCTAGTCATATGTTCATGTATTGTTAGTCCAATACAAATTTCGAGAAAGGAGGAAGGAGTGGAAGGAGTCTATAACTATATTACTAAGGATTTTCAAGTGATTTTGATCCTTACTTATCTCTTGTATTTTATTTTATATACTGAAATGAAGCCTTTTTTGCTTAGTATAAATTCTATGTCTGGCTAAGCATATTTCTCTAGGTTTAGAAAAATTCAGAAACCATACTTTACTTTAGAGTAGATTTATTATTTCCTAAATTATTCAATGTTATTTTCAAATATTCCATGCTTAATTTAGTCTTTATAGAGGCTTTGCATGAACTTAAAACATAGTATGATCTATAACCTCAATGGATGAATAGAAGAACAATGAGGATTTCAAATATAACTTTTCTATGCATAGACTTATGGTGGTTAGGGTTATGGGATCTTAAAAAGATATAAAAATTTTAGTTTAGAGAAATCTTAGCTAATACTCCAATGAACTTGACAGAGACAAGGAGTAATTATGATTTGATTTAGAGAAATAATAGGAAAAATATAGCTATTAAAAACATGTGTTTTTAAAAATCATAGATTCCAAGTATTTTAAATATAGAATTTATCTCTTGAATATGTAGCTTTTTTACTTTCAAATGCATTCCCTTTTTATTTAGTAGATAAGATAAATTACATAATTCTTATAAGTAATACTAAAGTGACCTTAAGATAATTCCAATCCTTATGGGAATAATACTTTTCTCATCACTTTATTACTTTACACAACACATATACTTTCATTGAATAGGATTTACTCCACAGCATATTAAAATTTCAATTAAAAATAAAAATAGTGTGTAGCCTTTGTGTAGACTTGTCACCACACAACCTATCACACACTTAGTGTTGTTTGATAGGATAACAAACTCTTATTTTAGGTAAGGGTGGTGCTCTTTTGGTTTGGGTATTTTATTTCTTGTAATTATGATGTATATGATGAGTAGTGTTATGGTGAATATGCAATTATGGTATGATTTGATTGATGTCTATGATGAAGAGATTACTTGGTGATGAGTGGATATATATCTTAGTTTAGGATCAATTGTGATTTTATTACTAATCCAAATTTTTATAAGTGGTAATGCTTAGGCAGGGCTATAAATAAAAGGACACAAAAAAAATTAAAATTCTATATATTCTTGTTTATATAGGTGATTCATACTACTTAGTCCCCACCCCCACTTCAAAATTAGTATGGCTAATTTGAGTTTGCTCAAAAGAGAAAAAATGATTATTCTTATGATATAATGATTATGATTATATACATAAATTTATTTATTTACTAACCTTCTAAGAGTATATAGATTCATTTTTGTTTTATTTAATGTAAATTATAATGATTTATATAAATGTAAAAGAGTTGTAAAATTTTGAATGAGGTTGTTTTACTCCAAGTGAAAGAAGTATAAAAGATAAAAGCATCATACTGAAGATGATTTCTTTTGGAATTCTCTTAGAAGGATGATCATAGCCTAAAGATTTTGAAGACCTAAATATAAATAAATAACCTCATTTTATTTATAATACTTGCATCCTTTTTGCTATAAAAATCCAAGCTTATTATTTTTGTAGCTTGGACACCATTACTTTCTTGTAGAATATGGGTTGAATATTAAGTGGCACTTGCTTTGTGATGAATTATTATTAATAGAATTGTTGATTGTTATATGATTGTGAAATATGATTATCCTAGTTTTCTCAATTTACTTGTCGTGCATATGTTTTTGCTTAGATATATGTTAGGCTCCTAGGATCTTTGTGGCTATATCATTTAAAACACCCACCATTACTTTTTTATGATTATAGTATATATATTTTACTTTTTTTTTTCTACATATACTAAACTCAAACATGCTAGTGATAAGGGACAAATTGCCTAAGAGATAGGTCTTAGTATGCTATTCTTATTAGTATAAGGTCATTCTTCTACTTTATTTTCTTATAAAATTGGTCATGTATATTGCATCTGTTTATATAAAAGATTTATATTTTAGGAAAAATATTTTAAATTGCATTAATTTTATGCATTCAAACTGCTAGCATAATCTATAAACCCCTTATTTGAATTTTTAAATTATAAGGCCAGATTAGTAGCTAAGGGATATAGCTAGATAGAAGGAATAGATTTTGAGGAAATCTTTGCCCTTGTAGTTAGACTATAAGCCATTAGAGTGTTGTTAGCCTTTACATGCTTTAATGGTTTTAAATTATATCAAATGATTGTTAAGAGTGTCTTCTTAAATGGGGTGATTCAAGAAGATTATGTTGAGCAACCCTCAGGTTTTGAAAATTCAAAATTCCCAAATCATGTTTTAAAACTAAAGAAGGCCTTATATGGGTTGAAGCAAGCACCTAGAGCCTAGTATAAAAGGTTGAGCACATTTACTTTAGTTAGAGGCTCTATTAAGGGTAGTGTAGACACCACCCTCTTTCTAAAGAAAGAAGGAGAAGACTTACTCATTGTTTGAATTTATGTTGATGAATTCTTATTTGGTCCTTAAATAAAAACACATGTGATGAATTTTCAAAAATAATGAGTAGAGAATTTGAGATGAGTATGATGGCATAGCTAAGTTACATTATTGGATTTAGTGTGAAGAAGATGGATGATAGAACCTTCCTTAGCAAGTATAAATACATCAATGCTAAGGCCATGAACACTCCCATGATGTCTACTGTTCAATTAGATAATGACCCAAATGGAAAATTAGTAGAACAAAAAGAGTATATGGGAATAATTGGATTACGTTTTTACTTAACTACTAGTAGGCGATATGTTATATTCAATGTTTGCCTTCTGTTAAATTTCAAGTTGATACAAAATAATCCCATATGACAGCTATTAAGAGAATCCTTATATGTATGTTAGGAACTCCAAACCTAGGAATATGATATCTTATATACAACACTTCTTTTGAAATTAAAAGATATTTGGATTCTGAATTTACAGGATGTAGGGTAGATAGAAAAAGAACTTCTAGAACTTGTCAATTCATAGGACAATCTTTGGTTTACTAGTACAGTAGAAAAGAAAACTTAGTAGCCCTATCCACATCTGAGACAAAATATATAACAGTAGGGAGCTGTGTTTCTTAAGTCTTATGACTAAAGAAACAACTCTTAGATCTTGGACTACCTGTAGGAAACATTCTAATTATGTGTGATAACAAAAGTTCTATTTGCATATCCAAAAATCTAATTCAACACTCCCACACAAAGTATATATATATTAGGCATCGCTTTATAAGAGATCATGCTGCCAAGGGAGATATAGAATTGCATCATATAGCTACAAGAGATTAACTAACATACATTTTTACAAAACCCTTATCCTATGACACGGTTAGCACCTTGAGGAAAAACTAGGTGTTATAGACATTCAAGCTTAATTCAAGATAAATAAAAAAATTAATTACATTTGAAATATTTCATTGACATGTGTTAAACTATATGTGTTTGTTCTTATGCATATTTATGTGTTGTTATTTTGTATTTTATGTTAAACAAATTTTTTTTTTGGTTTAAGTTGTTTCTTGGTCATCACACACACACACACACCTCGCTAACTTACAAAATCTTTCAATTTTTTTTTGCATTGTACTATACGATCCATATTTGTACTATACGATATGCACATATGCATAGATTATACCCTTAGTTTAATTAATGGTCCATATCATATCATTGATAAGAATATCATACTTTACGAACATCTACTTATACTATACAATTTACACGTATCTAATTGTTAATGAATTCAATTCGTTTGCTATGAAATTATTGCCAATCGTATTGTAAGATGCCTCCCTTTGTACTATATGATACACATGTTAAACTTTATTGGGGCGAATTCAATTCGGACAGTGATAATAATTACATTTTGTATTATATGAACACTCATTTATACTATGATACTTTTTATCAAACACCATACCGGTGACTCCTCGGGCCTATCACAATTCCTTAAGATCATCCAGTACAATATTGATCGTATAGTATGATTTGACCACTTTTTCTAACAAGTCATCCAGACAAATTAACTTGCCTAATTTTATTATATAAACCTCAATCGTACTGTACGATTGTCCTAATATCTATAAATTGGAAGGATTTTAACATTTTAATCATCTCAACTCACTACTTCTTCAAACTCTTACCTTTTAAACCTTCCTGCCTAATGGCCGGTGGAAGCAAATGTGGCATTATGACTTAGGAGAGCTCCTCCTCTCATTATTTTG
Organism: Dendrobium catenatum; assembly: GCF_001605985.2. Taxonomy (NCBI): domain Eukaryota; kingdom Viridiplantae; phylum Streptophyta; class Magnoliopsida; order Asparagales; family Orchidaceae; genus Dendrobium; species Dendrobium catenatum. The sequence continues at coordinate 1,660,778 of NW_021319862.1, read as the reverse complement.
ATGATTGTTTCCTCTTTGCAAGGGATGAAGACTCTCATTACAAGTACAAGGAGGCAAAAATCACTCCTCAAATGTTAAATCAACCAGGACTTAACTTTGAGGTGGTGAACCTCTTTTCCTCCATCACTCTTCAATTTCTCCTCACACCAACTTTTTTCTATAACTTTGAAATCCTTTATGAATTCTTAGTCAACCTTAGGCTAAATCTAGAAACCTACACCATGAATTCATATATTTGCAAACAAAATGTAGAAATCACCAAGGCTAATTTAGCAGAACATATCAGTCTTTTTGCCGAAGGACCTTGCCCTCAATCCCTTATCTCAAATGAGTTTGAATGGACTTCTATCTACCTGACCATTAGGAATGTACCGATAAACCAACATTAACCACTAATCCGGACCTTAAATCAGAATGCCCAGATTATCCAACATGTCCTTAGAACCTCCATTAAACCCAAAGCTAGGGATCAGGTTAACATAACCCTACTTCTTTCTGTTAAGAGAGTTGATATTTGCATGTTTTACATTCTTGCAACCATTATAGTTTTGATGATTCCAAAAATTATTGTTTTATGTATTGATATCTCCTAAAACTTTTTAGAAGATTTGTTTTTACTCTTGTGTGAACTAACATTTCAGGAAAATCAAATTCCATACTACTGAAGACTTCAAATAAAATTTAGCATGAGAGATTTTGTGAATTGAAGCTTATACTTTTCTTTGAATTAAGTTTGAGAGGGAGTGATTATAATTGAGTGAATAAACACACACACACTTAAGGAGATCTTTAACAATTTATACTGATCGTACGGGACGAACATAATTCATATGGGACGATCAAGTCAGTTATCTCCTCTAAAGAGCAATAGAACGAATAGGAGTTGAAGAAAATTTTTCTCTAAGTCCCGATCGTCCAGAACAAATGTTAATCATCCTAGGATGAAATGTCCTCTGGAAAATTTTTGTTTAGACGAAATTCATATTTGTGCTGGAACGAAATGCTCTCTGGAAAATTTTCGTCCAGACGAACTTAAAAATTCATCCCAGGATGAAATGTCCTCTGGAAAATTTTTGTTCAGATGAAATTCATATTCATGCCAGGATAAATGCTCTCTGAAAAATTTTCGTCTAGATAAATGCAAAGTCATCCCAAGATGAATTATTCTCTATAAAAATTTCGTCCGGACGAACTCATATTCGTCCCAGGACGAAGTGAACTGACTCTTCAAATTTTGGCGACGTCCTGCAGTTTTTTGGGAACCGGCCTATGGTATAACTGTTCGTACCGGACAAACATAGTTCATACGATATGATGCTCGGGTATGATATCAATTCGTACCAATATACATTTGATTGGTTTCCATGTATTTAAGTAAAATCATCCAGGATGATCCACAATTATACGGGATGATCAACTTCGTGTTGACTTAAAAATTTGTAGTTTTTTTACTGTTTTTCTTATCTTTCATAGAAATAGTCCAATTTAAACTGCCACATAATCTTTTTACCTACTGATCTTCATGCTTATTGAAATAAGAGTCAAGGAGAGAGTGTGAGAGAGTGTTTGAAGAAGGATTCTTCCTATTGGAGCGTAAAGGCTTCACTTGGTGTTCAAAGGTAAGAATCTTTACTTTTGATTTGTGTTTACTTCACTCTTTTCTCTCTTCCTTCTAGATTTCTTGTCAAGAAGATCTGTCAAGGAGATCCGGTTCTCTGCCGACAGTTGGATAGTGTGAACAACCGAAGGGTTCTCTGCCCATACTAGGAGAGTGTGAACAGCCGAAGGGTTCTCTGCCCACACTAGGAGAGTGTGAAAGGATGAAGGGTTCTCTACCTACACTAGGAGAGTGTGAAAGAATGAATGGTTCTCTGCCCACACTGGGAGAGTGTGAAAGAACGGATGGTTCTCTGCCAACACTAGGAAGAGTGTAAAAGGACAACGGTTCTCTGCCGTACTGGGTAGTGGTAGAAGAGAGTTTTGTAAAGGCTTCTCCGCCTTGCTGTGGGTGCAAAAGGAGAGTCACTAGTGGTATTAGTGCAATACTCGAAGGGTGCCTCCGAGGAGTCGATGCAGATCAAGTTTGACCTAACCACTATAAATCTCGTGTCTTTTATTTTTCCGTTGCTTTTTATTTTTCTGTTTTACTATTTCAAAATTATGGTTGAAAAACTTTTTCTATAAAATTCACTAAATTTAAAATCTCAGTTTTAAATTTTAAAAGATGATAAATTTTTTTTAAATACCAATTCACCCCCCTCTTGGTTAGCCGCTGAGACATAAGCTTAAGTTTAACAACGTAATTCATAGTGAACAAGTTTCAACTAGTATTAGAGCATAATTTCAAAATCATAAGTTTTGACTACTTTTTAATTAACGTAAATGGCTATATTTAGAAACCAAAATACACCTGAGGGTTACTCTATAACTAGACGTCCACTGTTCGACAATATTCCTTTTGATTTTTGGAAAACATGCAAGTTTACTTTTTTAGTCACTTGATTATCGTATGTGGATCTTAGTTCAGGAAGGGTATACAAAACCAACAAGACTAGTTGACGGAGTTAAAGTTGAAATGCCTTTTGTGGACTGGATAGTAGAATAACATGACTTAGCACAACTAAATGCCAAATGCTTGAACAATTTCTTTTGTGCACTTAAATCAGAAGATTACATGTGGGTTTCTACTTGTAAGAGTGGAAATAACATATGGGATAGACTTTGTATAATATATGAGGGGAAAAATGAGGTTAAGCAATCTAGTCATAATATCTTGTGCATGATTATGAACTATTTTGCATAAAATCTAATGAATCCATTTCTGAAATGTACACAAGATTCACACAAATAATCACCTCTTTACATGCATTAGGTAGGGAACCAACAAATGCTGAAATGGTTAATAAGATTCTTTATTGTTTGCCTACTGCTTATGATGCTAAAATTATTGTAATTACAGAGTCTAAAGATCTAAACATTTACTCTATTGACAATCTTCTTGGTTTGTTAATTGCTTACGAGCAAGGAGTTAGCAAAAGAAAGATTGATGTAGGTGAACTATGAAGGGAGAAGAACATAACACCGAAAGTAGAAGAGTTTGAGAGTGAACACTCATAACCTGAGGATGAAGATGACATTGCATTGATGACTAGAAAATTCATAAGCTTTCTGAAGAGGAAGCAGAAGAGACACGAGCAATGGAATAGAGGTAAATTTAATAGAAATGCCAAGGTTTAAAATGATATTATTTGCTATGAGTGCAGGAAACCTGGACACATAAAGACAGATTGCCCAAAACTCAAAGCCACTCCTAGTAAGGAGAAGGTAGAGGAGAAACCTTTTGTAAAGAAGGGAAAGAAGAAATTTCAAAGAGCTTTTTAGGCGGACTCAGCTTCGGACTCGTCAGCGACAGAAAAGGAAGATGAAGTCACTAATCTGTGTTTAATGGACGATAGTCTTGATCAGTCAGATCAAGAAGAGGTATGTGACTTAAGTTATGATGAACTTTTTGAAGTTTCTGAACACATGCATGATGCATATAAGAAAATAAAGATAATACATGCTAGTCTAACTTTAGAATTTGATGAACTACAAAAGAATCATGAAATCTTTAGGAAAGATCATGCTTTAATTGATGACAACTATATGAAATTACTTGATGAGTTTGATAACTTGAATAATATTCATAAAAATTTAAAATCATCCTATGCTGAACTTGAAAATGATTTTAAAAATTTTTAGAATGAATCGGAGAGTAAGATTTATAGATCAAATTATACAAATTGAATTTTAGAAGATATGAATTCATTTTACAAATTAACGATAAAAGCTATTGAGGATAATAGGATACCCCTAAACTTAAAGATTTCACTAATCCTATTTTGTATCCTAACTTTATGTAATCCCTAAAAAGATAAATGAATAGTAGTAGTAGACTTAGGAATCCTTTTCCAAAAGTCAAATATAACAATTATGGATTATTTGGACACATAGCTCACACCTATACTTTGAAGAAGAAAACTTATTTGATGTGGAAACCTAAGATGCATAAACCTAAACATATCATACATACATCTCTTTATAAATTGCCAAAAGGAGAACCTAAACTTGTTTGGGTTGCCAGGTCTAACATTTGATAATTTTGCAGGGTCGCTCTCACATAAGACCTCGTGAGAGTATATGGTACCTGGACAGTGGATGCTCAAAGCATATGAATGGAGATACTGCACAATTAATATCACTGGAAGCCAGGAGTGGAGGCAATGTTACACTTGGAGATAACACAACAAGGAAGATGATTGGGACATGTATGATTGGAAAACTAAATAAACTTTACATTAAAAATGTGTTATTGGTAGAAGGCTTAAAGCATAACCTGTTAAGTATAAGCTAGCTTTGTGATAAAGGATATTGTGTGAAATTTTTTTCTACTAGCTGCATATTAAGCCTAAATGGTAAAGATGTTTTGAATGGTAAAAGGGTTAATAATGTTTATATGCTAGACTTGAATTGCATTCAAACTTCTATTTCTTTTTGTTTAAAAATTGTATCTGATGAGTCATGGCTTTGGAATAGGAGACTTTATCATTCTAGCATAAAAAATCTTAGGAGGATTATTCGAAAGAACTTAATGAAAGGTATACAAAAACTAGACTTTATTAAGGATCACTTTTGTGATGCCTGTCAATTAGGAAAACAAGTGAAGTCCTCTTTTCAGTCCAATAAGGATCTTAGAACTAGTAAACCATTGGAGATTTTGCATATGGATCTTTTTAGACCAGTTGGAACTGTAAGTCTAGGAGGGAAGGTATACGGCTTTGTGATTGTGGATGATTACTCTAGATTTACATGGGTTATATTTTTATTTCATAAGAGTGAATCATTTGAGAAATATAGAAATTTTTTGACTTGAATTTAAAGAAAACTTGGGTGTGAAATCATGTCTATACAAAGTGATCATGGAGGAGAATTTGAAAATGAAAGATTTGATGATTTTTATAAGGAGAAAGGAATTGATCACAATTTTTCTGCACCTAGAACCCCTCAGCAGAATGGGATAGTCGAAAGGAAAAATAAAACATTAATAGAAGCTGCCCGAGCAATGTTGGCAGAATACTCACTTCCTAAATATTTGTGGGCTGAGGCGGTTAGCACTGCATGTTATGTTCTGAACAGGGTGAATGTGACATCTTATTTAAATAAAATATCCTATGAATTGCTAAAAGGCGTAAAACCTAATTTGTCTCATTTGCATATTTTTTGTTACAAGGTGTTTATACATAATAATGGAAAATTTAATTTAGAAAAATTTGATCCAAAATCAGGATAAGGAGTTTTTGTTGGATACTCAAGTGTTGGAAAATCTTATAGAGTATTCAATAAAAGAACTTTGGTAATTGATGAGACCACACATGTTGTATTTATTGAATCTGAAAATTTTGAAGAGCCAAATATTGTAGAATATGAGATTGAGGATAACTCTCAAAAGATTGATAAAATAAATTTGGAAGAAAATTTGGAGATAAAATCCATTGCTTAGAGATTTGAGATTTTCTAAAAATCACCCAAAGGAG
>NW_021319862.1:1637495-1651428 GCF_001605985.2 Dendrobium catenatum | reverse complement strand
GTCACTAAGTTTTCCATGTTATATGTTTCTACCCTAATGTGTACATGCATCCTAAGTCTAAGTTTTCTAAGACCCGATCCTTAATTTTTATCCTTAAGTGTCACTACTGTTGTATGGGATAAAAATTTGTTATTACTAACCCTTAGGACTTTATGCGCGTGTAAAAGGGGTTTAAGGATCTAAAAGCAAATAAAAATAAACCTAATAAAATTGAAGTTACTATAGGAACCTAAAAGGGAAGGATTTACGCAAACCACATCAAGGGGTCCTTAAAGGTTTTCTAAGTTTAGAAATACTCACAGTCACCGGGGGCTACGACCCCGTGGTTCCACCCGTAGCACCTCTACCCGGTTGGAAAGAGGCGACTGACGTCATTAGCTCCTTGTCCTTTTGTTCCCTCGACCGGTACCGTTCCTCGTAGTTCATGTCAATAAAGAGAAAAAAATAGGGAAAATAGGAATTAAAACATGTTTAATAATAAATAATAAATTAATTGAAATTTACTGAAATAAAGACGTACCTTTCTTCGGGCTTGGACTCCGGCTCTATTAACTTTGCTTTTGGAACCTTTTATTTTCTTGAAAGCATACTTTGTATTTTTCTTAACATCCATTTCTTAAAATTTTCTATAATTTCTTCAAAACGACATTTTACCTTTCAAAACACCACAATATACTCTTCATCTCTCCCATCTAATACTCTTTAATATACACCTACAATCCACTTCAACATTTCACACACTATGCTATTATACATTTTGTAACACACACCTTGCTTTCCCATATTTCACATTTCCCAACTCTTCAAACATATACAAACCTCACAACTTTCTCTTATACATCACCTTTCTTCTTTACTTTATATTCTATGATACACTTGATATACTTTCCAAAACTTTTTAAAAGATACACATTTTACTTTTCCTAAAATCAAATATCTCACTTTTCAAAATCCGTTTTTTTTTTTGGATTTTAAAATCCAACTATTTTGATAAATCCCATTCTCGAATATTTATTTCAGAAAAGGTATGATGTAAGCCTGTAATAAATTATAGATATATTTTCCATGACAATTGAAAGAGTTGAGGCTCCAACTTAGAAAATTAGAATGATAAAACATTATTTTCTATAAAGGGAAAACAAATGCAGCTTTTAATTCATTGATTTAATTACCTATAAAAAAGGAAACAAGTAATTTTTTTTTTTAGAGCATTATATTAATTACTGTCATGTAATTGAGAAACAATATATAATAAAACAAACAAAATGTTTATAACATTTTATTACAACACAGTAAAAGAATCCGAGACTTCTAGAAAGCTTTTCCAAAACGAATAAAATTCATCATTACTTCTTCCTCCTTACAGTAATAATAACTTTCCTTTTCAAAATCAAAATTGTGAAATATTTAATTCTGAGAAACAAAAATTATTTTAAATAGTTGATGTAATTATATGAAGAAAGAAAGAGAGGTAACTTGTTTTTATGTGAAATTAAAAGGAATTGTTTATTATTCTTGCAAACAATAGAGAAGTAGAAGAACAAAATACCTGCATGCAACGAAGATGACAAACGAGCAAGGGATTTTGTACGAATTGTATTGGGGCTGGATTCGTTTATGCGAATTGGAGCAGGGATGAGCCTTGGGGTTATGCGTTTCGTTCTATGCTTGCAAACTACAGGTATGAGATGAACGGTTCTGCTGTGAACTGGAGGAGACGAATGGGAGTTTTCTCACGCGAACTGGGAAGAGAAGGACTGAGCGGGATTCAGTTCTCTGTATGTGCCAATGGATCGTGAGGGAGGCGATGGGCTGGAGATCCTCATGCGAGAGAGGGAGTTCCGAAATTTTTGAGATGGGGGGACGGTTGTCGAGCGGTTCTGTGAAGTGGTTTTCGCGAACAGGAGAGGAGATGGGGCCTTGCGAACTGAGTGAGTGAGGGGGCAGTTTGGTTATGCGGTTTCTGAACTGGGAGAGAGACGATTCTCTCTGTGCGTGAACTGGAGGAGACCGAGCAGTTTGCGAACTTAGATAGGAGGCTGGGATTTCATGCGAATAGAGTGTGATATCCTTTATGAGAGGAGCAGTTCGGGACCTTTTATGGAGAGGGAGATTGGGAGTTGTCAAAGGTGAACTGGGTGGTTTCGTGCGTCTTTGAAGGAGATGGAAATCGTGGGCTGGAAGCAGGTGTGAGGGAAATTTTTGGAACTGTTAGGGAGATGGCCGAGTGGAGTCTGGGGTTTATGCGACCTGGAGTATGAGAAGAGCAACAGTTCGCAAATTGCTGTAGGAGTGACGGGCTGGGAATTTTTGAACCGGCTCTAAAAAAAAATCTATATTATTTTATTCAAATTGATTTTAAATATATATAATATAATCCTCTCTAAACAATGTTTGTGATTGATTTATACTTTAAAAGAGATTTAAGGGTTGATTTTGATTTGATCGAAAAGTTAAATTCAACTTTATTAGAAACAAATTTGGGTTTTATTGATGAGTTGATTTAAGGGTTTAATTATAGTCATCTATACTACATCGAACTCGAATTGAGTTGATCGACATTGACAAATCATAAACTGAGGTTAATTTGAGTTCATTTTGGAGTTGAATTGAAATTCGGGGGGGGGTGAATTGGTATTTTAAAAAATTCTTTTCAACAAAATCAATAAGATCACAAACCAAAACCAAATCAGACCACAAGACAAAACAATGTGAAAATTAAAGTGCGGGAGCAAGAAAACTATAACATAGAAATTTATAGTGGTTCGGTCAACTTGACCTACGTCCACTCCTTGGAGGCACCCTCCAAGTATTGCACTACAAAACGTGTCTCTCCTTTAGCCCCCATGGCTAGGTAGAGAAGCCCTCACAAAGAAGTCCTTTTTGCCACCCCGGCAAGACAGAGAACTTATCTCCTTTTGCTTTCTCCTGAAGCTGGCAGAGAACCACAATCCAGTGCTGAAAACCTTACCTCTACCGACCCTTCCACGAACAAGAAACTCTAGATGAAGAAGAAGCAGAGCAATCCTTGAAGCACCCTTGTGAATCCTCTCACAAGATCCCCCTCACAAGACCCTCTCTCTCTCCCTCTCTCTCTTTCTCTCCTCAAGGCCTTCTCAGGTCAAGGAAGTAGTAAAAGATTGTTCAAAATGTTGAACAAGAGCTATTAAATAGAAGAGATTAAAAGGAGCTCATTAATTGCAAGTTGCTGACAATATCGTCCAAGCCGATATGGACATCGACCTGTTCGATCAGTACAAATCTCAGATGATCGGGCAGATCATCGCCCTGAATGCAAACTGGACAATTTAAAATTGGCTTGATCGTCCGGGCCGATCTCACGATCATCTTGGCCGATCAGTTCAAATCAGAGGAAAATCATCAAGAGCATCGCCTTGAATTCGAGCTGGCCGATATTTATCGTCCAGAAGTAACTAAGGATTTTGAATAGATCGTCCTGGCCGATCCTGTGATTGTCCAGGATGATATGATCATATCAATCATCATTAATTACTCCCTTGATTTCTTGATCAATTAAGGCATAATTTGTGAATATCGTCCAGGCCGATAAATGATCGTCCTGGCCGATTATTTAAAAAATACATAATACCTTAATATTCTATGGTGGCAACTTCTTTCTATTTTGAGCTTATCGTCCTAGCTGATACACGTATCGTCTAGGACGATCTGTTAATGACGGCTGCCTTAATTAAGAATCCTTGTTTAGATTTTTCTGTTTTAAGCCCGATCGTCCAGGACGATGTAAATATCATCCTGGCCGATATGAGTAAAAATAGAAATTTAAAGTCTCTCAAGTGTGTGTGTGTAGGGTTACTTAGCATCAGTCTCTTTGAACATTACAAATAGAATCAAGAAGAGAAAAAACAAAGTACGACTGACTCAACCCTAAACCTACGCAATCTTGAACTGGCTTTGTTTGTTCGTCCGATCTTCGATTCCTGAAAAGTTAGAAGTAACAAGCACTCCAAGAGAATCAATTGTGTTTGTCAATCATAAAAACATAAGTCATGAAAATAGATTTGACATAAGCTTATAGGCCTAAAGTTGGACGGCATGGTAGGATTTTTGATTTTTGGAATTAAAACTACTAACATATCCTTCCAATCATTATGCATAGAACCAGTTTTAAAAAAACTGTCAATAGCCTTCCAAGTATCTTCTTCCACAATTTTCCAAAAAAAAATTGAAAAAGGACGTTGTAATGCCATCTAACCCCGGAGATTTCTTATTACCTTGATTGAAGACCGCCTTGATCAACTCCTCTTTTGTGAAGTCCGCCTTTAAGAAATAAGTCTCCTCAATCGAAAGCTGCAGGTTTGTAGGGACTGAAGGCCAACCCGATAGCTGACATTCCCTTGAAGCCCATTTTTTATAGAAAAAATCATAGAAGACTTCCTCAATTTGCACAAAATCTTCTACAAACTGACCATCTTCATTCTTGATTTGCCATATAAGATTGCCATTCTTCTTAGCCGAAGCAAACTGATGAAAATAGCTGGAGTTCCTATCACCTTCTTGATGCCATCTGATTTTCGCTCTTTGATTCCACCATGTGGATAATCTACCCAAAGTAACATTTAATTTGTGTACCTTACTTCTCAGAAGCTTCAATTTTTCAGTACTGAAACCCTCAGTACTTGTTTCTTCTAGCTGCAGCTGTAGAACATCCTTTTTTTCAAATTCTCTTTCAACAAGTTCAACTCCTTACACTTGTTATTGTTCCAATAGTGAAGAGCTTTCAAGGTTCTTTTTAATTTCCTATGCAGAATTTCAGCACTGTAACCATAATAAGATTTCCTCCATGCCTTAACAGCAATGTTCCAAACCGCAGGATATGATTTCCAACTATCTTCAAATCTAATAAATTTTGATTTCTGGTTTTGTGGTTCCACCATATTTAAAATGATGGGAGCATGATTTGATGTAATCCTTAGAAGATGTCTCACCTTGGCCATTGGAATTCTTTGTAAAGAATTAGAATTTAAGAAGCATCTATCTAGTCTCTCCCAAATTCTCGAGTTACCTTCTTTGTTATTACACCAAGTAAACCTTGGTCCAATATAACCAAGATCATGGAAATCATTATTCTTAAGGAACATCTTCATCTCCTTAGGTCCATGAGAGAAGTAGAACCTCTTTCCACCTTTCTTATCCTCCTTCAATAGGATGCAATTGAAATCACCACCTATAATAGCCAGATTATTTCCTTGCATACAAACTTCGAGTGAATGCCAAAGGTTTCTGCGGGATTGAACATCTTTACCACCGTAAACTGTAGCCACCTTCCAACTATCTAAAGCATTGATACTCAAATTTCCCATAACTAATTGGGATGAGACTTCAGTGGCTTCAAAAGAAGCCAAATATCTTTTCCAAAGCACCAAAATTCCACCGGATAACCCAACTACTGGTTGAAAACAGTAGTCTCTATCAATTCCAATAATGGAATAAATGTCATGCCTTTCTAAGAAAGTAATCTTTGTTTCAGCAAGACCAACAAAGAAACAATCATTGTCATTAACAATCTCCCTAAGATATAGGGAGGTCTCCCTCTTTCTAGCCCCCTAAAATTCCCGAAAATAATAGCTTCCATTATAAAATAACAGGGGAATGATCCCCTATCATTTTATTGTTCTTCTTATCACCTTTCCTTTTCCTTTGATCAGCTTTAACCTGGCCTAATGATCGTAATTCTTTGGAAAGATTGAATTTACCTGAGCTTGTCAAGGAAAACAAATGATCTTCATTATTCTAAACTTCAACAGAGCCAGTTTTTCCATGATCTGCATTATCCTGAACTTCAGTATTTTCTCCGGCCTTGGTATTATTACAACAGTCCGTAGTTTCCATTTCATATACTTCCCCTTCTTCAATATCTTCTTCTAATAGTTAAAATTTATTCTTTCTCTTGAACTGTTCTGGAATTATCAGAGAATGAACAGTTTCAGCACCATTTACGTCCACTTGATTAGCAGCTTTTCTTTGCATATCATCTGTCGAAGGATTGTTCCTTTTCTGAATAACTCCCATAGCTTTCTCCATTTTTTCCACAGGTTTAAACACGAGTTTATTTAGAACTGAAGTACCCCCATTCTTCCCATTATTCTTGAATCTGTTATTTTTAAATTTGACGTGTATCCACAGACCATACTCTTCCCTACTTTGCTCTTTATAATCTTCACTTGCCATATCATTTCTCAGCTTCATATTCTCACTAGAGTCATCCACCGCTGCCTTTTTAACTGGAAAATTAGCTAGTTTAGGGCAAATACCTTTGTTGTGTCCCACTCTTCCACACTGATAACAAAGTGACGTCAACTTCTCATACTCCACTTTCTGAAATGATCTTCCATGAAGTCGTTCAATCCACACTCCTAAAGGGTGTTTCTTTTCCAAATCTATCCAAACACAGCATCTAGCATATTACCTCTTTCCCCATTTAAAAAAATTCCCATCCAATAGCAAAGGAACTCCAATCATTGATGCAATCATAGTGATGTTTTCCTCATCCCAGCAACTTAACGGCAGACCAGGGAATCTAATCCACACCAAAGAAGAGATACCCTTTAGAGATTCTGTCGAGAATGATGTCGTCCATCTATCCATTCCAATGATATGATTTCCAATATACCACGGTCCTCCATTTAAGATTTCCTCCATCGATTCAATGCTTGTAGACGAACAAAGAATCTAATTATTTTCCAGTGAAGTAATGTGAAAACTGCCAACCTCACTCCACTGTCTTCTAAGTTCCAGGCTACAGACAAAAAATGAGATATTATATCCTAGCACATTGATAACCAGGGATTTCTTTAAAATTTGGGCATTGGCCAATTCTTTTACTGGATTGAGTTTCACAGCCATCCCATCTTTAGACATCTTGGTAGAATTTGAATTATAACTCAACCTAATATGTTGAGTTTTTTGCCAAGACGACACAAAGTTATTCACAGGATCAGATTTAGGTTTCTGATCGTTGATAGGAATAGAAATTTCCTCTTCTTTCTCAAAAGAAATCGCACAGTTTTTATTCATCTCCTCTATACTATCAGAATCTTATCTACATGTAACCTCATTGATCTTTAGCACAACAATTGCAACAGACGCTGAGTCAATGCCCTGATTTACCGCCGAATCAAGAATTTCTACATTCTCCTTTACTATCGCCAATCGATCTTCAAGAACTCCTTTCCCCTTACCTTTCATTACAGGATCAACCTTCAGAGGTGGTTGGAATCCTTCATTGATAACTAGACTAGAAGACTTTCTTATCGAAATAATATCCTCATTCCGATTCTTACTGAGAATTTGATTAGAGGATTTGATCTAACCAGAACGCAGGGGCTCAGACGGAAGATTACCGCCGGCAATCCGCTGCCGGTGGTCAAAAGCCACCATTGATCTCGCCGGAATCCACCCAACAGAGCCCTCGAAAGAAAAATTTTAAACAAGAAAGGTTTTCTCTCTCTAGAGTTTCCCAGAGCTTCTCTCTCTAACTATTCTTATTTCAAAATGTGAGTTATTGTGTAATATTCAAAGTTTTACTAGAATAAAAAATAAAATTAAATTTCTTTTCTTGCTTTTGGCTAGGAATAGCACCCACATCAAAATAAACTACACTACATATGATTTTTGGTTTGGAAATTCAAGGATAGAGAGAGAAGCTCCCGTTAGAGAGAGAAAGTGTTCGAAATTACAAATTTTGTGTTCCCAGTTTTGCATCCTATTTTCTAGGAACTGGTGGGGATGATGGTGGCTGAAGGCCACGGGAAATCTTTACCCTCGGCGACGAGGTCACCATCCTTTGTTGGCAATACAAAGCAAGGTTTGCAAGGAAGTTGTCGTATGCTTGCGGGTTCAAAATAAAGAGATTTTGATATGTTGAAGAGGACCTCATAAGGTCCTTTGGTGATTAAGGATATTACTGATGCTGCTCCGAAGAAGATCATTCATATGGAAGGAAAAGGTAAGGCTATTATTGGAGATGAGGAGGCATTTACTCCTAAATCTAGGAAGGTTTTTTCGGCATTAAATTCGATCGATCCTTCTGCTTCATCCACTATATTGAAATTTTTTGTTAATAGATTTGGGAATTCAAATGCAATCCCTGGACACATTGTGATAAATGTGAATTCACCGAATTCTGTTATCAAAAATTTTCAAGGGAATAATTCTAATTTGGGTGAGAAGGATGATGCGGTTGTGGATAAGGTATCTGATGGATTGATTAATAAAATTGATAAAGGGTTTAATGCTAATCCATGGAGTAATAAACCAAATATTAAATTGGACTTTAAAGATGAAGATATGGTTTTGTCTAAAGATGGTAAGGCTGTTAAGTTATGTGAAGAGACGAAGATTGTGAATTCAAACAAGTTGTTAAATTCTTTGGTGATCAAAGTATTTGGAAAGGAATTGCCAGCCCATATGGTGGCTTGGGAAGTGAGGCGGCATTGGAGTCAGTTTGGACATTTCCACTTTACTTCTCTTGGAAAGGGGTGGTTTTATGTTCCTTCAACTCACTTGAAATGGTGGAAGCTATAGTCTAAGGTGGCCCGTGGTTCGTGAATGGGCATATACTTGGCATGGAGAAATGGACGTCATAATTTTCACCATTATCTATGAAGGGTTTTACTTCTCCAATATGGATAAGGATGCCACATCTACCACTACAATGTTGGGATGAGATTAATGTAGCAAAGATTGCGTCTATGATTGGCAAACCACTAATGTTGGATGGGAATATGTTTTAGTGGGGAAGGAGGGAGTTTGCAAGGGTATAAGTATAGGTGAAGATTGATCAATGCTTTCCTTTAGGAGTGTGGGTGGAGAGTATTTCGGGGAGGTTTTTTCAAAAAGTAGAATATGAAAAAATCTCATCCTTTTATTTTCATTGTGGAATGATTGGGCATGTGAAAATGAATGCAATCAGGAAATTTCTGTCACAAAAGAGGTGGAGGGAGCTATTAGTAATGGTGGATCGGGTGTTGAGGTTGGAAAGAAGCAAGAGAATATTAATACACGTTCTTATGGCCCATGGGTCCTTATCAACCATAAGAGAGGCAGAAGAGCTATCCAATGAAGCAATTTTGTTAAGTCATCGAATCTGAAGTATGTGAAGAAACAATTAAAGCCTATTCTAGAAGTTCAAGAGAACAAGATTGATGAGATTAATGATGTCCGGAATGACTCATCTGAGATGGACTAGAGTAAGTTAAATGCTAATACAGATCAATTGGAAGAAGGTGAATTTATATTGGGACATGTTCAAAGTGGGGAAGAAATTCAATTAGTTAGAGCTGAGGAGCTTAATGGCCAAGCTAACAAGGATGTGCATAATTCTATGGGAGAAAAGGGTATGAATTTTATCCCAGCTTGTTCTTTTTACCAACTGCTATTACCAAATTTGAATTGTTAAGTATGGAGAATGATATTATGATGGAGGTTGGAGTGATGGAGGGGAAGTTATGTGTTGATGTTAATAAGGCTAAGGTTTCTGCGGTTGGTGATGTTGATTTGAGAAAGGGAGTGGTTTACGGAGAAGTTAATTGCATTAGCAAAATTGAGGCTAGTATGGTGAAGGAGATTGGTAATGTGGGAGAGATAAGAAAGGTATTAATACCTTAGGGAGTTCATTAAAGATTTTAGTATTTGTTTATGGGGTTGGTGTAAACTAAAATAAATGCTTTTGATAAAGTTTCCTTTGAGAAGATTATGAGTCCTGATTGGGATTTTTTTCCTTCTACAATCAAATGGGTTATGGAGGCATTATGATCTTATGGAGATCTGATTTGGCTCCGTTTTCTATTATAAATATGTCAGAACAATGTCTTATTGGGGATCTGAATGTTTATAATAAGGGTGTGTGGATGATATCAACGGTGTATGGAAGCAAGGAGGCTTACAAGAGGAGGAGGTTATGGGAATGTATTCTTGAGGTTGCTCATAGGAAAGTTCCTTCGATGGTAAGGGGGATTTCAACTATATTTTGTCCCAAGAAGAGAAAAGAAGGGGAAGGAAATTTGTGTTTTCTCAAGGCCCTAAGGAAATGGTTAACTTTATGAATGAAAATGACTATCATGATGTAGGAATTGTTGGACCAATATTCACTTGGTGTAACAATAAGATTGGCGGGGGATGGATTCTGGAGAGATTGGATAGGTGTTTGCTTAATTCTTTGACCATCAATTTTATCCAGGTGGTAGTGGTAAGACACATTGCCATAGTGGCTTCTGATCAGAGTCTTATTGTTCTGAAGATTTTTGACACTTCTACAAGGAAGAAGGGGATTCTAAAGTTTGAAGATGTATGGATATCCTACAAAGCTTCAGCTCATATAATTGTAAAGGTATAGATGAAGGCTTTTAGTGGGGATGAGATGCAAATCCTCAACAAAAAGTGTAGTACAGCTTTGAAAAGATCCATTCTATTGGATTAAGGCTAGGTTAAGGGAGTTCTCTAAAGAAAAATATAGATTAAAAGTTGAAAATTTTCAACTTCAAGAGGAGGAAGCTAATGTTGGTGGTTTAAGTGAAGAAAAGGTTTGGTTACTTAGACCAAAAGTCAAGGAGATGAATGTTATTCTTGGTCATTTGAATACTTGGTGGAAGCAGAGAGCCAAAGTGAAGTGGATTAAACAGGGGGACTCTAATACAAAAATTTTCCATGTTTTTGCAAATGCTAGGAAAAATGGGAATTGGATTTCTCAAATTAAAAATTTAAATGGGATTCTCACTTAGGAACCTAAGGATGTGGAGGAAAGTTTTACAGTTTTTTTCAGAAGAAGTGGGAGGAGAGGGTATGCTTGTTGGAAATTAGCCCCCTCCGTGGAAGGTTTTAGCAGATGAAGACAAGGAATGACCGGATGCAAACCTCTCGGAATTAGAAATTATGGATGTGGTCAGGTTACCGGGTAACAACAAGGCTCCGAGATGTGATAGGATCACTTACTCCTTTTTTAAAGCTTATTAGAGTATTGTTGGAGAGGATGTGTGTAGAGCAATGAAGAGGTTTTTTATTTCAGGAAAAATTTGTAAGGAATGGAAGGATGCATTTATTTTCCTTATTCCCAAGATCAATAATTCGGTGACTCCATCTAGTTTTCGTCCAATTAGCCTACGTAATTCTATTAATAAAATTATGGCTAAACTCTTTTTGAACAAATTATTTGTGGTCATTCCGAAGATTATCTCTGAAGAACAGGGTCTTTTGTAAGGGGTTGATCTATATCGAATCATTTGTTACATGCACAGGAGGTGTTCAACAAAATAAGGATCTCTAAAGCTAACTATGGTTTGTTGTCTATTAAGTTGGACATGGAGCAAGCATATGACCGTATATGTTGGACTATTCTTAACAAGATGATGGTTCTGTTGGGCTTTCCTTAAAGATATTTGAAGTTGGTGATGGAGTGTATCTTAGAGCCATGATTCTCTACACTAATCAATTTGGTTATTCTAGATGGATTAAGGGAAAGAGTGGTTTTTCGCCAAGGGTGTCGACTCTCACCTTTTATATTTATCATTTGTTCTCAATTCCTTTCTAATGCTTTTTTCAATAAGGGCATGGATTTGGGTATTAAGATTGCTCCTAAGGAACAAAAGATCTCTCATTTGCTTTATGCAAATGATGTGTTATTATTTTCTTATGCTAGATTGAGGAGTATAAGGAAGATGAATGCGATTATTAGTGACTATTGCAGCTGGACCGGTCAAAGAATCAATTACCAAAAATCTGCTATGATTTGTGGTAAAGTGGTTGAAAGAAGAAGGAAGAAGAAAATTGCAAAGATTTTAGTATTCAAGCTCGTTGAAGAGTTGGAGTACTTGGGAACAAAGATTGCGTTAAGGAGGTTGAAGAAGGTTGATTTCCAAATTCTTATGGATAAGTATATAAAGACCTTAAATGCATGGGGTAATATATTTATTTCCTTGGCTGGAAGGTTGGTGCTAGTGAAATCTGAGTTTATCAATCTTCCCATATTCCTTATGTCTCACACTCTTGTTCCTTTGAGTATTTTGAAGGATTTTGAGAAACTAGGTAGGAATTATATTTGGAATAAAGATGATGGAAGTCGTGGGCTACATTAAGTGGCATGGAAAGTACTTTGTAAACTGAAAGCTTTGGGAGGTTGGAGTATCCAGTCGGCATTATCTAGCTTAGGTCCACTAAGGGCTAAGTTTGCATGGAAAATATGGGAAAGTCCTTCTTCCTTAATTCACAGGAATTTATTGGACAAATATGGTGATGATTGGTGGAGTAATGAAGATATGAAGGGTGGTTCTTCATCTTGGAAGATCATTTCTAGTGGATGGAAAGCTCTTAATAGATTTATTAGATGGAAAGTTATTTTGGGTACCAGCATTAATATTTTAAAAGATGTGTGGTTCTTGGATAAAGGTTTGCTCAAGTGGCCCACTTTTGTTGCCAACTTTGAAGATGATAATATGAATCTTGACTTCTTCATTCATGAGGGAAGGTGGAATCTTGACAGATTGATGTTAGACTTTGGGGAAGATCTAGTTACTTTGATAAGTAATATTCAGATTTTTTGAAGTCATGATAATGACTTCTTAGAGTTGAAAAAAAGTTTTACTGGAAGACTATCTCGACTATGATTAAGGATGATGACTTAAAGGAGGAGCTGATTGTAGATCATGTTCCATGGATCCAGAAGTTGAAGCTAAACGCTCGAGTAGAGCGGTTTATGTGGAGGTTATGCAAGGCTGTAATTCCTACAGCAGATTTCCCTATGAAGAGGAAATTAGCTACCATGAATTTGTGTCCAAAGGGATGTGGAGAGGTTGAAGAAATCAATCATGTTACCAATTCGTGCCTAAAGCTATTAGAAGTGATTGATGTATTAAGAAGATGGGGGTTTATGATACCAAAATTCAATTCATTCCTGGATTGTTTGTATTAGTTAGAAGTATTGGATGGAACTAATCCTTTGGTGGTTAGGATATAATGTTCATTATTATGGTTCTCTTGGAGTAATAGAAATAAGATCAAGCATGGAAAGGTGGAGAATAGTGAAATACTGATTGCTTCTACTGATCTTAGCTTTGTAAATATGGCTAAAAGGAATCAAATATTCTCAGACCACTGGGATGACAATCAGTCTTGTGGACTATTTTTTAATTTTTGGCATCCCCCTACTCCCAAGTGGTATAAAATAAATATTGATGTTGCCCTCAAAGAAAACTATGAAGCAGGAATTAGAGGCATTGTTTGGGACAACTAAGGTAGATTTATATTAGCATTCGGTTTCTATGGAGCCATTGGGACAAAGCACAGTTAGAGCTTTTGACATTTTCTTCTTTGAAGGTTGTGGTAAATGGAAGTTTGCTTGATGCTAGAGGTATTATTATTGAAGGTGACAATAAGAATGTGCTCCAATTTCTTCATAAAGTGTATAGCAAAGAGAAGAAGTTGGGTGGAAGCATTAAAGATATAGATTGTTTCTTTTTAGGTAGTTAGAATAATGTTACTTTCCATCATGTTGGCCGTGATTGTAATAAGTTAGCTCATTATTGTTCTAACTTAGCTTTTTCTTATGATTTTATTTGGGACTTATTTTGTGAGATTAAACTACCTCCTTTTGTTCAACTTGTGAAGGAAGAAATTGATAGGGTGGTTTACTCTCAATAGTTTGTTTTAGGTTCTTTGGTTTTTTTCCATTATTAATGCAATTTGCATTCTTCAAAAAAAAAAAAAAAAGGTAGGGATGTTGGTGGAATTTTGGAAAACAGGTTTTGAAAAATATTAGTTTTCTTTGGGGATTTTAAGATTAAGGTTAAGTTCCAATTCTAAGGTCGAATCAACTCGTTAGAAAGAGTATATCACCCCGGGGGACAAAGATAAACTTTCATAACGGTATTCAGACTTAGAAATATGTAAACTCATCTTGAAT
>NW_021319862.1:1621755-1634852 GCF_001605985.2 Dendrobium catenatum | reverse complement strand
AGCTTAGGAGAAAAGCATTGTTATCTTGCTTATCGACCAACAATGTTTGACAATATCAAAAAGGGTGAGATTGTTATATTCTAGGATCCCTAGTTTATGATTTTGATGGCAAAAAAATATTATTGATTCAATTGTTACATTTCTCATTAAATATTTTGTATATTTCTTTTGTCTGTGAACACTAATATTTTAGGTAATATATACACAACTAAGACTGCTAAAGACTCAATATTGTGTAGAATATGATGTAAAAGAGTATGTAATTTTATTTTCTTTATTTTTTACTTCTTGAGTCTGGCCACAAAAGAGTGTATGCAAATTGGGTAACCATGTACACACACACATACACAAAGGAGAGAAAAATATTTTTAAAGTTATTTTTTTTAATTAATCATATTGTACAATTTTTAATTGTATTGTACGATATGTTATCTAAAAATAAGCTTAATGGATAATTAAAAAATGAGTTTATGTGAATTAATTGTACTATATGATTCATTACGATCTAAAAACCTTAGCCGCTAGATTAATTTAAGTAAAATTTTAAAATCTAATTTTTTTAAATAATCATACTGTACGATGTCAATCATACTATATGAATATTTAAAACTTGCTAAAATTAACTCTCATAATTAGTCAATAAAATCATGGTTCAATTAATGAAATGTGATCATATTATATGATATTGATCGTACCAAACAATATGTAGAGATTAAATTTGGTCGTCCCAAAGATCTTACCAAATAAAACCATAATTTTTGAACTAATCATATTGTATGATATCCATATCATACTAGATGACTAAGTTGAAATAACAAACTATACGATGAGAATAGTATGAGATGATTAGTAGAGATGATCAGTCATCCCAGGAATTGTCCCGTATGAATAGAGGAAATAAAATAGATCCAACTGGACTATCTATTAATCGTATTGTATGATGTGTTCATAAAATTTGAATAGTTCATTTGAACAACTATTTACATCATATTGGATGGGACTAGTTTTGAAACCAAATCATACTTTACGAATAGAGACAACTAACTTGATTTTTCCTAATACTTAAGCAAGTTTTTGAATATTCTCTTAATGTAAGAGAGGAACATGTGCCTGTTGAAGGACTCTGAGAGAGGACCTTTTAAAAAGAATATTAGATTTTGAGAGAGGAAGGAGAAGGTGAGCTTGAGCGTGAGGGAGAAGCTGTGTGAGGGGGTCATAGTTGCTCCGAGCAAGTTACACCTTACTCCTCCTATGGCCTTGGTGCGTCTTGGAAGATCTTTATGGATAGAGGCTTCATATTCCAGTTCTCAAAGTACTTTGAATTCTCTAATAGGGAGAAAAAGAAGCTGAGGTCCTCTAGTTTCTCTAGGAGGGAAAAAAATGAGTCAAGGTCCACTGCCATCACCGGAAGGGTGACATATCATCTGACACTCTGTTGTATCAAAGATTTGAAAGTGAGTCTATAAAGGCTTCTTAGCACTGTTGTGGGATCAAATGGAAAGTCACTTTATTTGAGTGCAAATTCTCAAAGTGGAGGACTTCGGGGAGTGGACGTAGGTCAAGGTTGACTGAACCACTATATAAAACTCTAGTGTATTTTTTTCTTTTTTGCACTTTATCGTGCCTATATTTTATTTAAATTAATAACTACTTAGGATAAATGTTTATTATTGCTCTGTCACGTAGATGAAAATTTAATCATAGTAAAATTTAATATTTTTGAACAAATATCTAATTTCTATAATAAATTAGAAAATAATATTTTTAATTATTGAAAGTTTTTCAAAATATTGTTATTTTAATTTTAAAGTTAATAATTTTTAAAAGCAATTTAGTTTAGTAGATTAAGTTATGGAAATAATGATTTTCTTGTTATTGATTTTGGGTATTAATTATTATTTTATTACAAAATTTCCATCAATTGGTTCATGACATTATCAAAATGGGCATTAAGGCCAAGGCCTCCTTAGGACAAGTAGTCCCATAACTCGAGGTAGTCCAACCTATAAACCTCAATGATGTAGTTATTTTAAAAGTTATATATTGATTTAAATTCATTAATTTTATTTATTACTTTCTAAATTTGTGTTGGATTTAATTGGCTTTATTCAAATTTTAATTAATTAAAACCCTTGAGTAGGTTTAACTTTTGTTGACTTTATAATTTGTTACAAACTTAAGAAGTTTTATAATTTTTATTAAATATTAGGTTTTATTTATGATCGAATGCAATTTAGTTTGTGTGAATTAGAATTTTTAAATCTGTTATGATTTTTAAAAGTTTAAATATTTTAATAAGCTAGATTTGACCAAATTCTTGACCTTCTTATTTTTTATTAATTTTGTAGATGTGATATTTTTCATAAATACTTGACCCAAGGATGAGTCTAATGTAATTGAGTTTGCTCAATTTAAAATTTTATGTAATTAGTTATGAATTTTAGAAGTTTAAAAATTTAATTGAATTATTTAATTACTTAATTAGAGAGGTTTTGTTATTTTTGTACCAAATCAACAACAAACCTCTTGAAATCTCTCGCAAGTGTCACTAATGACCCGTAGAGGTGATTTCAAGTGTATGAAACTATTTTAGTATTTTTAATAATTTTTAATTATTTAATTTAATTAATTGATGATTTTCCTTAATTATTAAGTTATTTTTTATTTTGAATTCATTTCATGGTGCTTCTATTTTCTTATGTCCAACACTTAATTATGAGTAATTTGAGCTTTAGTTTGTATTTTTTGGATTATATCTGAATTGGTTATGATTTAATTAAAATCCTCAGCCAATTATTTAGACAAATTTTGGGATTCTTAAATGGTGGACAAAATGATATCCAAATGCAATGATATTTGAACTATAGGTTCATGACAACATAAAGCTCAAATCAATTAAATTTGGCTTTAGGGTGGACCCTCTAAGGTGGTTAAATTAATCACCTTAGACAAATACATGTACACACTTGGGGATTTATATTTGGCTAATCAGACTTAAGATTAGGGTTAAATCAGAGGTATACTAACCCTCATAACATTCACAACAAACAAAAAAATCTTAGATCTTAAATCCCATTGGAGAGGTGATAAGGCTAATCCAAACTTAAGGGTTTCTTATTGACCAATAAGCCAAAATTAAACTAATGAAGACCTTAATAAAAAAAAATATAGGTGGTTAATTTTGGACATCTCATAAACATGCCTATAATTAATCTCTTAAAGCCTCAAGCTCTAGTGAATAAATTTTATACCACAATTACAAAAATTTACCTAGGAATAAACCTAAAATAAATTTAATTTAGTGAGAATTAAATCTTGAAACCATAGGGCATTTGTAAGTCTCCTCAAAACCTTTCCAATGAGCCTAAAAATACTCTAATTGGATATGTATGTGAGGATATATAAATTTTTTAAGTTTGTTTATTTTTTATGAAATTAATTAAGGATTTACACATTCAGTTGTGCTTTTCAACGCGGCATCATATGATTGGGTATCCAATCATTGGTGCTAGTAATATTAACGTGGGATTAGTAATAGCCATCGAATCCAAAATCAAATGGCTATGTCAAACACGCTTGGGGACCGCGGGTTTTAATTATAGCCATTTATTAAGTTCAACAGCTCTGATTTTATCTTCTACCTCCCACACGCACACTGATCCATAAGGCTTTTCTTGCATGATCCGAGAGATCTGGCTTAAAAAATGTTACCAAATTTAATAGAGAGCATCAAGGGATCATGAACCTTTAATTTAGTGGTTAGAATATAAAATATTGAAAGTTCACTTCACACTTGATTAGACTACCAAGCTAAGTGAACTCATAATTGAACGACTATGCTAGAAAATGCTCCAAATATCAGTGCTTGAGTTTATGCAGCTTTATTCAATGTCAATAAACTATAGATGGAGGATCACTGGAGGTAGGAATTTGATCTTAGACATAACAGGTTTGCCAGAGATCGCTCAAAGTCACTAGAAATGAGCATGGAAGAGTCTGGGAAGCTAGGGAAGCTTTATGCAACTCTGGGGAGTGTTTTGAAAATTAGAGGATGCAATGGGAGAGTCTGAGTGAGGGTGCCCTATTCAGACCTATCTAATTGAGTTTAGATCACCAAGATCACTCAGGTAGAGCCTTGGATGGCCACCAACTAGAGGGAACAACTCAAGGAATGTTTTATGAACACAAAAAATGGGTTTAGACCTAAAAAAGCCCTTGGGTTTGACTCGTGTGAGGAGGTGTCCACTAGGGTTAGTTTCACTTTCTCTGGCCAATATCAACCATCATCTCAAAATGGTGATGTGGAAATGTGTCTGGAAGCACACTAAGTCTAATGCATGAGCCAATTGTGACTAGTGATAACCAATTGGGCAATATGGCTTGAGAAGGAGGTTTGGGGACCCTTTTGGCTAGCATGGATCTTGACCCAAGTAAAACAAAGGGTTGGGCATACCATGGGAGGAGCGTATAACTTAGGGCTACCCAATGCAAGTATTAGTTTGGCTTGGTGAAGCCTAAGTTGAAAGTTGGATCAAACTAAAGTGATTTTGGTCACTTTGGATTGGCCTAACTCCTAGCCCAAGTGGACCAAAAGGGTGAGACACTTAGCATAGGAGCTTAGGATCATAATAGACCTAGTGAAAGCCTTAGTTTGGTTTGAATTGGCTAAGGTTAGGTTTTGGCTCAAGAGAACCCTCTCTTGGCCACTTGGGTTTAGCCATGTGACTAGCCCAAATGGACCCAAGGGTTGGATTTCCAATGGATGGGTCTTAATGACCTAATGAGAAATACCAAGGGTTTAGCTTTGGTTGGGGATGCAGAGCATTGGATTTGAGTTAGGTTTAGGTTTTCGCTTGATTTGGTCAACATGGTTGACTTGGTTAACCAAGCTTGACCAAGGGTTGGGGTTAGGTCCAACCAATTCAAATAATATTTTGGACCCAATGGAAGTGGTCCCAAAGAATGGAAAGGTTTTCTTGCATGAAATGTATGTTTGAACCCTTAAATGGCTATTTGGTTAACTGTGGTTGACTTGATCAACCAAGCTTGACCAAGGCTTAGGATTAAATTTAATATATCCCAAATAATATTTGGAATACATTGAAATAGTTTTTAATGTTATTTTGAATGAGCCATGTTGAGGTTTTTATGAGAAGGTTTGATTTTAGGGGGTTTGGTATTTTGGGTTCACGTTGTCCCATTATCAACCATGGTCAACCAAGGTCCAACAAAAAATTAGTTTTGAGTTTAACATGTCATAACAATGGTCATGAACATGTTCAATCATTTTTGGGAGATTTCCAAGGTCAAATTCCATAAGATGCATGTTCCAATGGCATGGGCTACAAATATTTGAAGGTTTTATAGCCTTTGGAATTGAATTCAATTTTGGGAATTAGAGAGCTTGGATTGCTTCCAAATTTGAAGGTTTTACCCTAAGGACATGTTCAATCAATATGCAATTAATAAAGCAAGAATCCAAGGTCATTTGGTTTGGTTTTTGAGGTGATTGAAAATCACTCAAAATAGGTCATTAGACCAGGGACTTTTGCCATGACTTTTAACTTGACATTTTTTATTTGGATTTGGTTTTGAATTTTATTTATTAGATTTTATATACTCATTTCATTGATAATATTTAGGTGATTGATGATGATAAAGTATGAGGGATCAAATGATAGCCATTAGGTGACCACCAATTGAAGGGATTTGGGTTTGATTTTGATTTGAATTTGGATTGAGTTTGAATTTTATTTAGTTAACCTCATACAAAAATGAGATCAACAAGCGAGAGTCGTAAGTTTCAAAGAAGGGGTGTTTGTTTATCAAGCAATATCTAGGAGCTCTGTATTCCTTAGAAGAAGAGTAAATTGGTGTGTGGTTGTGGAGAAATCGAGCTCCATGCTTGGTTAGTCTTGGTAGGGCAAGGTGGGGCTCCTTGAGTGGGGGTTTTCCTGTATTTAAACCTGTTAAATATGTATGTGGATGATTGCTCTAGGAAATAGAGCGTCTGATCAAAGAGGTGATTCATGTGTGTGGTGGTGCCAAGTTACTAGCTTAGTGCGGAATCCTCAATTCACCCTATATAGAATAACCTACATGATTGGCTTTGCGTGAGTAGTGCTTTTCGATCAACTTGATGTGTTCTCTCCCAGGTCTTAGGCTAGTAGTGCATCTCAAATCGTTAGGTGAGTTTCCCAATTGGGTCCCTTTGGGGGCAATTCCTTTTTTATGATTAGGGGCAAAGCTAGAAAAGTTTATGAGTTGGAGCACAAATTAATGGAAACATTTTTACGAAGTTAATATTTTATTAATGTTTGATGCGCTTGATCTTGATGTTTGTGATTGACTAATAAGCATCTCTTACTAAAGTCTCAACATTTAGTTGAAGGTGGACAATCTTGTTAAGAAGTTATAAGAAATAGTGGATTATATTCATCTAAGTAATTAGAAATCATTAATTTTTTCCTTTAAAATATAAAATAAATGTCTAGTTACAGCATTTTAGTATAAAAAATTCTTGTTCAAGAACTTTTTTACTAAAAAAAACTACTTTTAAAGATAGCAAGGAAGTCATTCTAAACAAAATCTAAGTTGATGGATCACCAACTGGATTTTCAACGTGCAATAACAATGATATGGTTGGGTTGCCAAATATTCCAAATACAAATTATTAAGACAAATATGTGGCTATTTTTAGGTGAGCATATCTCAAAAAATTTATTATGCTTTTGATCAATGTTTCGCTCAACGTTAGTCCACCAGTTTGATTTTCTCCACATTGTTTCAAAGCAGAACAAGTGATTAAACAGAATTAGGTTTGGCTTTAGAGAAAGGTGGACCAGTCATTGCAGCCGGCGATAGAGCACGGGCTGATGGAGACAAAATCAATTGGTAAAGCCAGCTAGAGTTCGGAAAGATATCCGTGTTTGCGGTAGTATGAAAGTGAATGGGGATCATGAACGTTGCAGTAAGCTTTAAAATATTAAAATCACCTCATAATTAATTTAAATAATTTTTAAAAACAAAATAATAAGAAAGAGAAAACAAAACAGTAGTTATCATTATAAAATTATTCCTAGAAAAAAAATTAAAAAAAATTCAAATACTTATTATGATGATCTTTCTTATAATGGTTTGATCATAGTATGGAAAAAGTAAAATTAAGATTTCATTTGATATAGTTTTATTACTTTCAGATTAAAATCACAATGTCTATTTGGTCATTACTTTTTAACTGTTTTTAAGAAAATTTTTTAATAGAGATTTGTTTTCTATAACAGCTTTCAATAAAATTATTTTCTAGTTTAGTGAAGAAGGAATGTGAGCATTGTACATAGCTTCTATTTTTCTGCTTTTATAATGCAATCTGCACTTTATCAATAAAATTATTTTCTCCAAGCAGCCTTAGAATCATCTTTATAAAAATTTAAAGCCGTTTTTTTTTCAAATGAATCTTAAATACTTTCGAAATAATCATGATGATAGATTAGCAATGTAATAATAAGAAAAAGAAAACAACACAGTAGTTATCATTATAAAAGTATTCCTAGAAAAAAATTTAAAATTAAAAAAAAAATTCAAATACTTATTATGATGATCTTTCTTATAATGGTTTGATCATAGTACTGAAAAAGTAAAATTAAGATTTCATTTGATATAATTTTATTATTTAGATTAAAATCATAATGTCTATTTGGTCATTACTTTATAACTGTTTTTAAGAAAATTTTTTAATAGAAAATTATTTTCTATAATAGCTTTCAATAAAATTATTTTCTCCAAGCAGCCTTACAATCATCTTTATAAAAATTTAAAACTGTTTTTTTTCAAATGAATCTTAAATACTTTCGAAATAATCATGATGATAGATTAGTCAATGTCAAAGAGAAGAAAGCTAGGAAATATTGGCGAATAGTTTAATACTCACTCAAGAAATGGTTTTGATCCAATTCTGATTTTGTCAATGGTTTCTTTGGTCACTTCGAAGTTGTGCTTTAAAAGTTT
Source organism: Dendrobium catenatum (assembly GCF_001605985.2). NCBI lineage: Eukaryota > Viridiplantae > Streptophyta > Magnoliopsida > Asparagales > Orchidaceae > Dendrobium > Dendrobium catenatum. The sequence continues at coordinate 1,626,845 of NW_021319862.1, read as the reverse complement.
CTAAAATATATTAATTTTCTATTGAAAATATATTGAGTTTAAATTTTCTAAATTTTCACAATAAATCTCATTTTTAATATTCAAAATAAATGAATGCAACATAAAATTTATTATTGATTTTGGAAAACAAGTAAACAAATTAAATTCTAACAACGCATCTTACCTTGGTCTATTGATTGAGAGCTTTGACTACCAACTAAGAAGCCTTAGATTCAAATCTTTGCGTATGTGATGTGTGTAGACCTGCAATCTCTGCAATCTCACATAAATAGTTAGGAATGGAATACAAAAAAATTAGAGAAAATAACTTTTCATTCTCATTAACCATCTATAGTGTATTATAACATCTATATATAGTATTTAGTGTAACATAAACAATCATTTGTTGTGCCAGAGTTTGTTACATGTAGAGGTGAGGAAACAACAACCGTCTGTTGCATGGAGGTGCTTTGCTACTTACAGCCCCTAGCAAACCGATGGTGGAGGAGCAGCAATCAATTTCCTGGAGTGGTGTTTGAATCGTTGGATAGGAAGTGGATTGGTGAATATGTTTTCAATCTAATCATATGTGTTGATATGATGAACGGAGAGATGCTTTGCTTGAATGCACTCCCGAATGAAATGACAATCAACCTCTATGTGTTTCGTTCGGGCATGAAATACTAGATTGTTTGCCAAGGATATGACAGAAGTATTATCACAATAAAGTGTGGTGGGGTTGAACTGTAGTAGATGAAATATTTAAGGAGACGTCAAAGACAAATCACCTCGAATGTAGCTATAGCTAAATCTTTGTACTCGCCTTCAATGGATGATCTCGTGAAGGCTGAATGCTTTTTGACTTGCCAAGAGATGAGAGACTTAACCAAAAAATTACAATAATTGGACATAGATTTTTGATCGAGTGAGTTGCTAGCCCTATCTGAATCAACATAGCTTCATAAGGTAAGCCTATCATTGTGTAATGTAGTAAAGTAAACCCTTGAGAGCATCAAAGTGAATGTTAAGCACATGATGCATTTGTTGGCATAGTTGGTTAACGGTAAATTGTATGTCTGGTTGAGCGAGAGTGAAATATTACAAAGAGCCAATTACGTGGCGGTACAGCTTTGGGTTAGAGAACTCTTTACTGGAGGTTGCAGTGAGGACTATCTTGCAGGAGCTTGGAGTGGAGACAGATTTGGAATTTTGCATACTAGCTCTTTCTAAAATCATGTGAGCAATTTATTGTTGATGCAAAAATATGCCATAGTTTGTCGTGATGGCTTGAATGCCTAAAAACCGAGCCAATGATCCAAGGTTAGGCATCTGAAACCGAGACTATAAGTTGGAGAGTAGACTGGCTAGCTCAATGGGTGAGTTTTCGGTCAACAAAATATCATCAACATAAATGAGAATGTACATGTGAATTGAACCTGATTTGCAAGTGAGTAAAGAGGGGTCAGAATCACTTATTTGAAACCCAAATGTCTGTAGGTGATTGGAAAGTGTAGCATTCCATTCGCGTGGTGACAGATTGAGGGCATAAAGAGCCATCTTCAATCTGCAGACATGATTAGGTTGAAGTGAATCTTGAAATCTAAAAGGTTGTTGCATATAAATTTTTTTAGATAAGGTACCATGTAGGAACGCATTAGACATGTCTAGTTGGTGAATGTTCCACTTATGGTACAATGTTATAACTCTAAGTACACAGACAGTAGGAATTTTTGCAACCAAACTAAATGTTTCAATATAATCTAATCCGTGTTCTTGATTGAAGCATTTTGCCAATAATTTGGCTTTGTATCTTATAATCGAGCCATTAGAATTGAATTTGGTATGAAACATCCATTTTTAGGCCAAGATGTTTTGATCGGGTGAAGGAGGAATGACATCCCATGATTCTTGATCTTGAAGAGCTTGAAATTCTTGAGATATGCCTAATCGCTAATGCTCAATTTTGGCAGCTTGAGCATAAGTTGATGCTTCAATGGGTTAAAGAACATGAGACATATAAAAGATCTATTTGGGTTTTGTTTAACCACTTTTAAAGCAAGTTATCATTGGGTTGAGTGAAGGAACCCGTGGAGCAGGGAATGTGTAATGCAGGGGAGTGATAGTTGAAATTAATGGTTTCAATTTGGGTTAAGAAGGTAAGAATGTGTTGGACTTGATTGGTTGGAGTGTGATCATTTGTAAGTAGTTGGATCAAAATTAGTAAGTGGTATGGGTAAGTCTAAAGCTGGAACAAGAATTAGCGGTGGGGTAGGAGAGGACATTCTTTTTGGTAGAGCAGCTTGTACAGATGATTGAGAGAATGGAAAAATGGCTTCATTAAAAACAACATGGCACGAGGTGTATACTTTGTTTGTGATAGGATCAAAGCATCAATATACCTTCTGGAATGGAACATAACCAATGAATGCATAGAGGTAGGAAAGTTGGGATAATTTGTTGGAGGAGTAAGGTCGGAGCCAAGCATAACATAAGCACCCAAACACCTTGAGATGACAATAAGTGGGAGGAGTGTCATGTAGTATTTCATATGATGACTTATTAGATGTATCGGGAGAGGGTATATGATTGATTAAGATCGATGCTGTTGTGAGAAGAGTATTAACTCATAGATGGTGTGGAAGGGAAGCTTCAAGAAGAAGTGTACAAATGGTTTTAGTTAAGTGATGGTGTTTGCATTCCGCCACTCCATTTTGAGGTTGTGAATAGAGGGCAGGTGACTCATGGATAATTTCATGTTGTTTCAATAGAGTTGTGGCTTGCTATTGACAAACTTCCCTCCACCATCTGTGTGAAGAATGTGAATGCAAGCTTAAAATTGACATTTTACCATTCATTTAAACTCAAGAAATTTGTAAATGATATTAGATTTCTAGCATAACAAATAAACCCATGTATTTTTTGAAAAATCATTAATAAAAAATACATAATATCAATATCCCTGAGTAGAGATAGAGGGGGATGGTCCCCAAATATCTGAATAAAGAAATGAAAATAGAGAAGTACTAAAACATTGAGAAATAGAAAATGAGAGTTGGTGGCTTTTGGCCATCCAACAAGTATTACTCATAGTAGCACTAAAGGGAATACAAATATTTGTATTATGCTTACCTAGACTAGATAATATTTGAAATGAAGGATGTCCAAGTCTTAAATGCCAAAGTTCTGGGACGGTTTGTATGGAGATGAGTGCAAGCTAAGGTGAAGTTAGAGCCGTGGGAGACTTCGAATGAATGGATAGAGTTTGTTAATACACAGAATCATGAGATGAAGTCGGCTGGTCTTTCGATCCTTGATTTCATACTCATGAGCAGAGAATGTGATAAGATAATTATTGTTAGTACCAAGTCGATGAACAGATAAGAGATTGAATGAGAGATTGGGAACAAGAATTAGGTGAGATACTTGAAGGCTACCTAACAAAGTGGGAAGGAGACCATTACCATTATTGCGGATGGGGATTTGTTGACCATTTCCTAGGACAACTTGATTGTTTGTTGTATATGCTTGGAACATTCGTAATTGATTAGGGTATGATGTAAAATGTATTGAAGCTTCACTATCAAGATACCAATCGGTAGTGGCTATTGGAGATGGTGAGCGAAATAAATTAGTTGTATTCTATTCAATATTATATTACGTGTCATGAAGATGCCAACATTTAACAGCAAAATTTCCAAACTTGCCACAAATTTGACAGTTGACTGAAACCAGTGGGGATTTGCCACCGCAAGATGTAGGTGGAGGATTTGCAATTTGCCAATTGTTGAAAGAGGTAAGTCCGTGAGATTGATTGTATTGACATCAAACCCAACCTTGAGTAGCTGTAAGTGGCATTGCACTGATGGATAATTGGAGTGATTGAAGCTCATGTGTAGCTTCATGCACTAGATTAAGCTCTTCACTACATAAAAGAGTGTATGAATCATCTAAGCTCAAGGGTTGAAGATTTGTGCAAATGGACATTTTGAATGCCTGTGATGGAGGTGAAAGACCATTTAAGGTTGTTGAAATTTGTTCAATATAAATTAAGTTGTTAGACTTAAGCTTATATCCCAGCGGCTAACCAAGAGGGGGGTGAATTGGTAATTAAAAATTTATTCCTCTTTTTAAAATTGAACCGATAATAACTTTAGTGAATTTTTGTAGAAAAGGTTTTTCAACCACAAATTTAAAAAGTAAAAACAAAAGCAGCGAAAAATAAAAAGACACAAGATTTATAGTGGTTCGGTCAAACACGACCTACATCCAGTCCCCGGAGGCACCCTCCGAGTATTGCACTAATACCACTAGTGACTCTCCTTTTGCACCCAAAGCAAGGCGGAAAAGCCTTTATAAAACTCTCTTCCACCACTATCCAGTGCGGCAGAGAACCGTCATCCTTTTACACTATCCCAGTATTGGCAGAGAACCATCGTCCTTTTACACTCTTCTAGTGTGGGCAGAGAACCCTTCATCTTTCACACTTTCTAAGTGTAGGTAGAGAACCCTTCGGCTGTTCACACTCTCCAAGTGGAGGAAAAGAACCCTTCGGCTGTTCACACTCTCCAAGTGTCAGCTGAGAACATGATCTCCTTGATTGATCTTCTCACAAAAAATCTAGAAGGACGAGAGAAAAGAGTGAAGTAATCACAAATCACAATTGGAGATTCTTACCTTTGAGTACCAAGTGAATCCTTCACACTCCAGTAGAAAGAATTCTCCTTCAAATACTCTCTCTCACTCTCTCCTTCACTCTACCTTCAGTTAACACAAAAATCAATAGGCAAAGAGATTACAAGATAGTTTTAAGTGGACTTTATATAGGAAAGATATAAAAAATCATCCAAAAACTGCTGACTTTCAAGTCTGTACACAGTCGATCGTCCCCGATGATCGTCAGATCGTCCTGTATGAATAGTATAAAAACAGTGGCATACGAACCCAATGTATATTGGTACGAACTGACTTTGTACCCGATCATCGTCTCGTACGAAATATGTTTGTCCTGGGATGAATAGTTATATCAAGGGTTCATTCTGACAAAACTGCAGGACGATCCCAAATTTTTAGGGAATTTGTTGAGTCTAGTAATTAGGTTGTTAAGCCTAAGT
>NW_021319862.1:1614581-1621655 GCF_001605985.2 Dendrobium catenatum | reverse complement strand
TTCGATACTTGCATGAGATAAAGTACGATCTCAGAGGCCGACACAATATTCGACAATGGATTCAATATCAAAATAGGTTTTGAAAGGTTGATATTTCTATAATGCAAACATAGTTCAAGAAATAACATATCATCTTAAAGTTGTATTCATTCTTTTAATTTAGATATGGCAAAGAAAAATATAATATCAGTCTTTAAAAGATGAACATAACATTCTTCAAGATACCCAGAAAGCGAGATATGAGTTTTATAAAATTCATTATTTTCTAAAGTTGAAATATAACAAGTATAATATTATATTATCGAAAAGATAATAATAACATTTCTAACAAGTCTATTCAAAATTAGAAATAAGGTTTTAAAAATATTTACGTTTCCAAGATTTCTTCCTTAATTTTATATGAATAAACAAGGTTATGTTTATCTGGGATTCTCAAGATTCCCGTATAGGAGCAAGCTCTATAAGTTAATTACTCTTAGGAGGAATGCTCCTAAGAAAACTCTCAGATTAAAAGGCAGTGATTTCAATACCGTGATTATCGATTACAAAATAGGAGAAATCAAAATCTGTGTGGTGATACATAAATTTTCCCACCAGTGTTGGGCTTGATTGGTTAGAGTGTGATCCATTTGTAAGTAGTTGGATCAAAATTAGTAAGTGGTATGGGTAAGCCTGAAGCTGGAACAAGAATTAGCGGTGGGGTAGGAGAGGACATTCTTTTTGGTAGAGCAGCTTGTATAGATGATTGAGAGAATGGAAAAATGGCTTCATTAATACAATATGGCACAAGGTTTATACTTTGTTTGTGATAGGATCAAAGCATCAATATACCTTCTGTAATGGAACATAACCAATGAATGCATAGAGGTAGGAAAGTTGTGATAATTTGTTGGTGGAGTAAGGTCGGAGCCAAGGGTAACATAAGCACCCAAACACCTTGAGATGACTATAAGTGGGAGGAGTGTCATGTAGTATTTCATATGATGACTTATTAGATGTATCGGGAGAGGGTATATGATTGATTAAGATCGATGGTGTTATGAGAAGAGTATTAATCCATAGATGTTGTGGAAGGGAAGCTTCAAGAAGAAGAGTACAAATGGTTTCAGTTAAGTGATGGTGTTTGCATTCCGCCACTCCATTTTGAGGTTGTGAATAGAGGGCAGGTGAAACTCATGGATAATGTCATGTTGTTTTAATAGAGTGGTGAGCTTGCTGTTGACAAACTCCCTGCCACCATCTGTGCGAAGAATGTGAATGCAAGCTTGAAATTGACATTTTACCATTCATTTAAACTCAAGAAATTTGTAAATGATATTAGATTTCTAGCATAACAAATAAACCCATGTATTTTTTGAAAAATCATTAATAAAAAATACATAATATCATTATCCCTGAGTAGAGATAGAGGGAGATGGTCCCCAAATATCTGAATAAACAAATGAAAATAGAGAAGTACTAAAACATTGAGAAATAGAAAATGGGAGTTGGTGGCTTTTGGCCATCCAATAAGTATTACTCATAGTAGCACTAAAGGAAATACAAATATTTGTATTATGCTTACCTAGACTGGATAATATTTGAAATGAAGGATGTCCAAGTCTTAAATGCCAAAGATCTGGGATGGTTTGTATAGAGATGAGTGCAAGCTAAGGTGAAGTTAGAGCTGTGGGAGACTTTGAATGAATGGGTAGAGTTTAATAATACACAGACTTGTGAGATGAAGTCGGCTGGTCTTTCGATCCTTGATAAGATAATTGTTGTCAGTACCAAGTCGATGAACAGATAAGAGATTGAATGAGAGATTGGAAACAAGAATTAGGTGAGATACTTAAAGGATACCTAACGAAGTGGGAAGGAGACCATTACCATTATTGTGGATGGGGAGTTGTCGACCATTTCCTAGGACAACTTGACTTGTTCATGTATATGCTTGAGACATTTGTAATTGATTAGGGTATGATGTCAAATGTGTTGAAGCTTCACTATCAAGATACCAATCGGTAGTGGCTATTGGAGATGGTGAGCGGAATAAAGCAGTTGTGGTTTGTTCAATATTATATTACGTGTCATGAAGATGCCAATATCTAACAGCAAAATTTCCAAACTTGTCGCAAATTTGACAGTTGACTGAAACCCGTGGGGATTTGCCACCGTAAGATGTAGGTGGAGGATTTGCAATTTTCCAATTGTTGAAAGAGGTAAGTTTGTGAGATTGATTGTATTGACCTTAAACCCAACCTTGAGTAGATGTAAGTGCCATTGTATTGATGGATAATTGGAGTGATTGAAGCTCACGTGTAGCTTCATGCACTAGATTAAGCTCTTCACTACATAAAAGAGTGTACAAATCATCTAAGCTCAAGGGTTGAAGATTTGTGCAAATGGACATTTTGAATGTCTGTGATGGAGGTGGAAGACCATTTAAGGTGTAATGCATAACATCCTTGAGATCGAGTGGAGCACCAGCAACAGCTAGAGAATCAACTATGGCTTTGACATCCAGTAAATATTGAGTCACACATTGATCCTTTATGGACAAGTAGTTCAACACATTTTTTAGCTTGATGATCCTAAATCGAGTACTCAATTGCAGACGATGATTTAGGGTGGAGCAAACATCGGCACAATATTCTGCTGAGAGAATATATGGAAGAAGATTGTGGGAAATGACCGAATACAATATCATAATAAGATTCGAATCTAATATAATCCAGTTTGTGTAGTTTAGGTTAGGTATGAGCTGACCGATGTCATTGGAGATGGATCATCGAGGGCATAAATTAGATCCACTTAAGAACCCTTCAAAACCATTGGCACGGAATAGTTTCAAAACTTGTGACCGCCAGAGGTGTAATAACTCGTATTTTGACTTTGCTAATTTTTTTATGGAGTCATTATAACTCCAAATCAAAATCCATCTTCACCATGGTATTTTGATCGAAGTATTTTACTTACATGAATTTTTTTTGTAATTTTTAGACAGTGAATAACTTTATATTGGCAAAACTTTTGCTGCGTAACTTTTTGTATGTTATAGAAATTGTGATTATGAACATTTTGAGTATTTATTTGAGATTTTTCAATGGATGATTAAAAAAATACATAGATTTTTGTCTACTCCAAAATTTATTTTGACATCTAAAAATAATAGTGTAGTACAATAAAAGTCTTAAAGCATCATTTTACGCAATTCCTGGTATTTTGGCACTTTTCTAAAAATATGCATTTTCTCCTAATAGGATTCTTTGTTGTATACCGTTATGATATTTTGACATCTTCTTAATTAAGCTCAATTATGCACTATTTATTGTAATATATTGAAAATAAATATGGATATGTGCTTGAGTTATAGTTGGTCGTTCTTATTGTTATAATATTATTATAATAATATGTGTATGTGAAACAAACAAGTTAAGACTGGTTGACCCGTTGGTTGGAGACTGATTAACCTGTATAGGATAGTGGGCCGATGGGCTTTCCTTTAAATACTATAGTTTGGTGTTATCCTCTACTAATTCACGTGATACGTTGATTGAGAGTTATTAGGAGATTATTACTATGCCGATGGGTAAAGGGTGGTGACTCTATTTATTGAGCCAATTATTTACTAACATTGATACTAACACTAAAAAACACCATGATAGTCAGGATTTCTTACTTGTTTAGTGTGACTATTGAAATACATGTTCTTGAGGCATTTTTTTAATATTAAATGGATTTATTTTTACTGCAAGGATTTACTATTATTGTATTATTCTACTACTCCTACCACTAGATTATTATTGTTACTGATATTATTTGATACAATTAATTCATTGTATTGATACTAAGCATGTGATATAATGAGCATGTGATATAGAATGTATGGATAGCATGCGTACACTTTTATATGATTTATTATATTGATAGGATTTTGCTAGTCTTTATCAGTATTTTAATCTTATATTTTATATGATTTCCTTACTGATTGGTATTGTGAATATAACAATTTTTTTTAGATTTGATACTCATAATGGTTTACTACTTTACTGGCTTTTGTACTGTAGTACTGCTGCATTTAGGGTTTACTATTCTTGTACTGATTCAATGATCATATGAATATAAATGTTATGAATTGATTGTTGATAAGCATATTGCTCATTTACCGTGCTTTGAATTTAATTATAGGTTTTGGTGACCTATTGGGCTTTTTAAGCTCATTATATGTGGTTAAATGATTTTAGGTCCGGGTAAGGGAGCAAGAGTGTGAGGCTGGTCAGGATTTCTTCAGGTTCTATTTCTTTTTGTTATAGTCATGAGTAGTGTATATAATTTTTGAGAATGCATAGAGATTTGTAGATTCATATTTTAAATTATAGAATTTATTTTATTATTTATTACTTATATATGATATTGGATAGCTTTGTTTGTTACTTATTTAAAGGATAAATAAATAATTCTTTTAATTTAGATTCTAGAGCATCACAATAGGGGATTATCAGTAATAAAGCAATGAAGTTTTTGACATTGCTCATCAAGAACATGAGATAGATGGTGGATCGGCTAAAGCTAGCGGAGCAACTACATTGAACTGATTTGTAGATGACATAGTAGCATAGGGATGCATGATGTAGAATAGACAAAAAAAAGGAAGTGAGAATATTACAGGGGATCAAGCTCTACCATGTAGACCTACAGTCCCTGCAATCTAACGTAAAGAGTGTTGAACCATACATATCAAACCACGTAAAAAAGGGGCAAAATTAGTGATCCGAACAATGCCTTCATCGACGTGACACATCACATGAATAGTTAAACAACCTCCAATTATCAAATGGATTTTACAGTTGTGATCAAGAATTCAAATTCATGTAGGTGGAGACCCCTCATAGTCAAATGAGATGAGATAGATTTAAAGGAATTGACACCTAAAATTAATATGTGACTTCATCTAAACAACATCTGATTACAGAACGGACTTTACCATTGCATCTGGAACATTGTTGACATTAAAAATGACATTTTATTTGTTCAATTAGGATTGTCCAATGAATCGATACAAATCTCAAGGCAACAATGCACAATTTGAGGAAACTTGCTTGCAATATTATCCAAATGATGTTCGATCGCAAAACAAACTTTGTCATTCCATTTAGAACATCATCAATACATAAGATTGACTACCAATTTATTCAATTAAAGTCATGCATGTAAATGAACATAATTCCATATGCGATCACGGGCATTTTAAGGAAACACACACGAATCAAGGCAATTCTGATTGATTGGCACATTGTTGTGGTTTCAAATTGATAAATACTCATAACATGATATTAATGACATTACCAATTTAGTGAAATTTAAAACAAAAAAAAAAATCAAAAGAGGTGAAAGTTAAATAGAAAACTCAAATCAAAGATAAATGCACTCACATTGGATTGTTGAAACTTAACCCTAAACCCCCGATTTTTAGCTGATCTCTTGTCATTTCACTTAAAAAATCGTAGCTGGCTTCAGACCAAACATTACATTAAAATGATAAATGAAGAATCTCCTTCGTTCTTCTTGATTTCCTTTTCACACATAACCCTTCCTTCTTGTCTCACATAGCTTTCCATCTTTGTATCTTCCATTTGATAAAAGCAAACCACCCTAGCTTTACCTATCCGTTCAACCTTACATAAGCCACCAACATCCAGCCCAACTCCCTGTGTCCTTCTGCCTAAATAGTTCATCCACAAGATCTGCACCATTTGTTTCTTCCCACAACCCCAAGCTTTTGTAAAATCTATTACCCGACCCACCACCACCTCCTCCTCCTTCTAACTTCACTACCGAACTCCTGTTCTCAAACCACTAAATTCCCAGTGACCTAAAAAGATGTTGTTGTTAGTGTCAGCTATTTATTTTAACGCCTTCAATGGACTATTCATGGATGAGAATGCTATGATTAATGGAGACCATGTATGATGGATGTCACTGCTTTAAGTAAAATCTGTGAAGGATTCTGCTGGAGAGGATATTTGTAAGCAAGGTAACATAGAGTTTCAGGCTAATCTTCAAAAGATCAAGATGAGTGAATTTATGTGGAATTTTGCCAGTGCTTTGTTGATCACACTAAAGCAGTATAAAGATAAGCTTAAAGAATTGAAGAATGAAGTATAATGTCTCATGGAAAGTCTTAGAAATCTGAGTTCTCATGACAAAGAAATAGAGAAACAGTTAATAAAACAATAAATATACCTATGTGATCCACTTAAAAAGTGAAAAGGATGACAAATCATTTTTTTTTATTTTTCTAATTATTATGAGATCCACTTCAAGATGCAATTTTTATTTGATTCAGAGGAAACCTATGCTCATATGAATTATGGATCTAGTTTAACTTCCATTCCTATTACATTTATTCCTAAGGACATCTAAGGTACACCCCCTGATAGCTTTATTGTCAAACTTTCAAAAGTTATTAGAGGTTTCAGATCCATTCAATAAATGGCATCTTTTAGGGGTTGTGTTCTCATTGAATGCCTACTCATGATCTTATTGAAAAGCCTTTTTTTTCAAACAATTGTAAAGGATTTTAGGCATGGTGGCGTCCTATGCAATCAAGCATAAAGCGTATGGCTTCATACATCTTATTCAAGATATGCTTTCCATTTGTCATGAAGTATTCAATGGTTATGTGCATTATGCTTGGATAAGTGTTCCTACATATCCAAACTGTGTCATTGGATTCTTGTTGTGATCAACGGATGGTCCACATGTTGACTTCTTGAATCCAATTGAGAAGTGGGAAGCAACATTAAAGCTCCAAAGCGAACTCAAATTCTATAACTCATAGATGCACATGGCCTCATTTACATTGCCATCATCTATATTGAGGGAGTTGAACACAAGACTGAATGATTTGCCAGTGAAAGTTCGTTAGGGATGTTAAGCCCTATGAACTTAGTCCCAAGCTAATAAAGAGAGAGGTGATTTGGAAAAGAAGAATCTTTTAAACAAAGACAAAAACCCAAACCAAAATCACCACAAAAAGGTGCGGAAATTAAATAAATGCGGAAGCAATAATAAGAAAAGAACATACCGGAT
>NW_021319862.1:1575354-1608698 GCF_001605985.2 Dendrobium catenatum | reverse complement strand
ACTTAGGCTTAACAACCTAATTACTAGACTCAACAGATAGGTCACTGTAGAAAGAAGAGGAGCAATATTTACTCGATCACCAGCTTTAGGTATAATAGAAGTACGAAGAACATGCTGGATGATTCAGGACTTTTTACTAAGAGTTGATACTTTGGGTACATGAGTTACTCCACCATATCCTCTAATAAAATTATTTATTTGAAACCAGTCAAAATCAGAAGTATTGGTCAAGGTATGGGCTCTAATCCCTTCAGTCCTTAAGTTCAAAAAAAAATTCTAAGTCTACCTTAGTGATCTCTACTTTCTTCTTGAAAAAATAACCTAATCACAGAATGGTCAGAGTTAAAGGACATGTTTGCAAGAAAGTAGTGAAATGTCTCCTTATTGTAGAAGTGGACTATAGTGAGAATGAGGCCAAATTTGGTGGCAGCAAATAAATTCATTACCTGAAAATTTAGTTGTTCTTGAAGAAGAACTCTAGATGGAGTGATTTTGGCAGAAGAAAATCTAGGAAATAACTCTTCATTAGCCTTAGACATAAAGTTTTTAGTAGAGTTTTTGGGTGGTCCCTTAGCCAATACCTTTTGTCTTTTGCTAGAGCTGGCCATGGACAAAATCTAAGGGAAAAGGGGTTTGAAAGGGATGTTTGAAGTGATGACATTTGTGTTCAAAGCTCTTTAATTTAATGAAAAATAAATTTTCATACAGACGAAATTAAATTCGTCCTGTACGAATTTCAGTTCATCTCATACAAACAAAATTTTGAATGGACGAACGAATGAGTCCAAAAATGAAACGGCTTTTCGTAATCACTCAAGTTACGATGCGTCCTTTCATACAAACTTTTGACCAAACAATCGTACAGACAAACAGGTGTTCGTCCTGGACAATCAGACATTTAAGATCATTTTAATGGCAGTTTAAATCGTCCCCCCATCGAATCGCCAAGCATTCGTTTGTATAAACCATAGGTTCGTACGTACGATCATGCATAATGAAACTGACCTTATCTGTTTAACTGTCTACATTCATACATGCGATTGAACAGATCATTTGGACGATCATACAGATGAACAATAAAATGAAAACTAAAAAATTATATGCAAACCGTTCAAATTTGATAGTTAATACACTACATAACTTGTCCTGTATGAAATGACTTTCGTCCCGGATGATTTTCACTAAATTTTCAAGCATGCATTCAAAAATCTAGATGTAAGAGAACACAAAACAACATGGACAAGAATTCTCAAAACCAAACACACACAAACATAATAAACAACGATAAAAAACACAAAAAATCACAAAATCAAAAATACACACAAAAAAACACTAACAAGAAAAATAAACATCAATGTTGCAGAATCACTTTAATTAAGCATTCAAATCGATCACACTAAGGCTTGTTCTTAATGTACTGAAGTATCAAAGGCTAGTGATTTTTTAAAAATGTCTGCAAGTTGATTTTCCGTAGAAACATGAATTAGTTCAATTTCTCCTTTGGATACATGATCTCTTATGAAATGATGTCTGATGTCTATATGTTTGGTTCTTGAATGTTGAATAGGATTTTTAGAAATGCAAATAGCACTAGTATTATCACAATAAATGGGAATAGTGTCTATAGTTAATCTTAAATCAATCAATTATTGTTTCAACCAAAGTACTTGTGCCACACAACTTTCTAATGCAATGTATTCAACTTCAACAGTAGATAGGGCTACTAAATTTTATTTTCTACTGGACCAAGAGACTAAAGAATTTCTAACAAACTGATATATTTCAGAAGTGCTCTTTCTATCAACCCTACAACTTACAAAGTTAGAATCTGAATAACTAATTATTTCAAATGAAGAGCTAAACTTAAGATACCAAATTCTTAAGTTTTGAGTTTCTAACATATATCTTAAAATTCTTTTACCGCTGTCAAATGTGATTCTTTTGAATCTGATTGAAATCTAGCATACAAATAAACACTAAACATGATATCGGTCCGACTAGCTGTCACGTAAAGCAAAGATTCAAATATCCCTTTAAGTTTCTTTTGATCAACAGATTTTCTCTTAGGGTCTTTATCCAACTGAACTGAGGAACTCATAGGTGTACTAACAGGTTTAACATTGTCCATTTCATACTTTTTGAGGATGTCCTTAACATACATCGAATGACTAAGAAATGTATCATCCTTAATTTGCTTAATGCTAAAGCCTAGAAAGTAACTTAAATCTCCCATTAGACTCATCTCAAATTCACTACTCATTGTGTTAGAAAAATCATCACAAAGATTTTTATTTGAACATCTAAAGATGATATCATCAACATAAATTTGTACAATGAGTATATTCTTTCCAATTTTCTTCAAAAAAAGAATTGTATCCACACTTTATTTTTCAAATGATCTTTCAAGTAGGAAGGTGCTCAATCTCTCATACCAAGCCCTAGGTGCCTGTTTCAATTCATATAATGCCTTTTTCAGTTTGAAAATATGATTTGGGTGTTTAAAATTTTCAAAATCTGGAGGTTGTTCTACAAAAACATCCTCTTGAATTACCTCATTTAAAAAGGCACTTTTTACATTCATTTGGTACAATTTAAATCCTCTAAAAAAGTCAAAGGCTAATAAAACCTAATTGCTTTAAGGCTAGCTACAGGGGAAAAAGTCTCCTCAAAATCAATCCCTTCAATCTGATTATACCCCTTAGCTACTAATCTAGCCTTATTTCTAATGACTACTCCTAAGTCATTCATTTTATTTTTGAAAATCCACTTAGTTCCAACTACACTTTGATCCTTTGACCTTACAGTTAATTCTCAAACTTTCTTTTTTACAAATTAATTTAATTCTTCTTCCATAGCCAAAATAAAAAATTCATCCAAAAGTATTTGATTAATATTTGTGGGTTCTATGGTTGAAATAAAGGCTGAATGATTGACTTGTTTGTTTAGTCCATGCCTAGTCCTTACACCCTCACAAGGTTCACCTATAATCAATTCCTTTGGGTGATTTTTAGAAAATCTTAAATCTCTAAGCAAAGAGTTTTCTATCTCCAAATTTTCTTTCAAATTTTTTTCCAAATTTATTTTATTAATTTTTTGAGAGTTAATATCAATCTCGTCTTCTACAATATTTGGCTCTTCCAAAATTTCAGATTCATCAAATAAAATATGTGTGGTCTCCTCAATTACCAAAGTTCTTTTATTAAATACTCTATAAGATTCTCCAACACTTAAGTATCCTATAAAAAAATTTCTTCATCTGATTTTGAATCAAATTTTTCTAAGACAGATTTTCCATTAAACACTTTACATCCAAAAATATGCAAATGTGATAAATTAGGTGTTATTCCTTTTAGCAACTCATAGGGTGTTTTATTTAATTTTGACCTTACATTCATCCTATTCAGAACATAACATGCAGTGCTAACCGCCTTTGTCCAAAAATATTTATGAAGTGAATAGTCTACCAACATGGCTCGAGCGGCTTCTATTAATGTTCTATTTTTTCTTTCGACTATCCCATTCTACCGAGGGGTTCTAGATGCAGAAAAATTATGATCAATTCCTTTTTCTTTATAAAAATCTTCAAATTTTTATTCTCAAATTCTCCTCCATGATCACTTTGAATAGTCATAATTTCACATCCTAGCTTTCTTTGAATCAAAGTCGAAAAGTTTCTAAATTCCTCAAATGATTCACTCTTATTAAATAGAAATCTAACCATGTAAATCTAGAGTAATCAACCACAATCACAAATTCGTATACCTTCCCTCCTAGACATACAGTTCCAACAGGTCCAAAAAGATCCATATGCAAAATCTCCAATAGTTTACTAGTTCTAAGATCCTTATTAGACTGAAAAGAGGACTTCACCTATTTTCCTAATTGACATGCATCACAAAGGTGGTCCTTAGTAAAGTCTAGTTTTGGTATACCTCTCTCTAAATTCTTTTGGGTAATTCTCCTAAGATTTTTCATGCTAGAAAGACAAAGTCTCCTATGTCAAAGCCATGACTCATCAGAAATAATTTTTAAATAAAAAGCAGTATGAGTTTTAATGCAATTCAAGTCTAGCATATACACGTTGTTTACCTTATACCATTCAAAACATCTTTTCCATTTGGTTAATAAGCAGCTAGTAAGAAAAAAATTTATACAGTATCCTTTATCACATAGCTGGCTTATACTTAACAAATTATGCTTTAAGCCTTCTACCAATAACACATTTTCAATGAAAAAGTTCTTAAGATTTCCAATCATACCTGACCCAACCACCTTTCTTGTGGTGTTATCTCCAAGTGTAATCTTGGCTCCACTCCTGGCTTCCAGCGATATGAATTATGCAGTATCTCCAGTCATATGCTTTGAGCATCCGCTGTCCAGGTACCACATTCTCTCACGAGGTCTAATGTGAGAGCAACCCTCTTCTTGATCTGACTGATCAAGATTATCGGTCATTAAGCACATATTAGTGACTTCTTCTTCCTTTTCCATCTCTGACGAGTCTGAAGCTGAGTCCACCCAGAAAGCTCTTTGGAATTTCCTCTTGCCCTTCTTCATTATTTGATTCTCCTCTACCTTTTCCATGCTAGGAGTGGCTTTGAGTTTTGGACAGTCTGTCTTAATATGTCCAGGTTTCCTGCACTCATAATAAATAACATCATTTGAAACCTTAACATTTCTATTAAATTTATCTCGATTTCATTGCTGACGTCTCTTTTGCTTCCTCTTCAGAAAGCTTCTGAATTGTCTAGTCATCAGTGCGATGTCATCTTCATCCTCAAGTTGTGAATGTTCACTCTCGGACTCGTCCACTTTCAGTGCTATGTTCTTCTCCCTTCGTGGTTCACATGTATCAATATTTCTTTGGCTAACTTCTTGCTCATAAGTAATTAGCGATCCAAGAAGATTGTCAATAGAGTAAATGTTTAGATCTTTAGACTCTATAATTATAGTAATTTTAGCATCATAAGCAGTAGGCAAATAATGAAGTATCTTATTAACTATTTCAGCATTCGTCAGTTCACTACCCAATGCATGTAAAGAGGTGACTAATTGTGTGAATCTTGTGTACATATCAGAAATGAATTCATTTGCTTTCATACAAAACAATTCATAGTCATGCAACAAGATATTAAGTCAAGATTGCATAACCTCATTAATCCTCTCATAAGTTATACAAAGTCTATCACATATGTCCTTTCCACTCTTGCAAGTAGAAACCGGTATGTAATCTTCTGATTTAAGAGCATAAAAGAAACTATTTAAGCATTTGGCGTTTAGTTGTGCTAAGTCACATTCTTCTAATGTCCAGTCCACAAAAGGTATTTCAACTCTAACTCTGTCAACTAGTCTAGTTGGTTTTGTATATCCTTCCTTAACTAAGATCCACATACGGTAATCAATTGACTTTAAAAATGTAGACATGCGTGTTTTCCAAAAATTAAAAGAAATATTGTCGAACAATGGATGTCTAGTTATAGAGTAACCCTCAAGTGTATTTTAGTTTCCAAATATAGCCATCTACGTTAATAAAAAAGTAGTCTAAACTTATGATTTTGAAATAAAGCTCTGATACCACTTGTTTAAACTTGTTCAATATGAATTAGGTTGTTAGATCTAAGCTTATATCCCAACGGCTAACTAAGAGGGGGTTGAATTGGTAATTAAAAATTTATCCCTCTTTTTAAAATTGAACCAATAACAACTTTAGTGAATTTTGTAGAAAATATTTTTCAAACACAAATTTAAAAAGTAAAAAATAAAAGAAGCGGAAAATAAAAAGACACAAGATTTATAATGGTTCGGTCAAACATGACCTACATCCACTCCCCGGAGGCACCCTCCGATTATTGCACTAATAATAATAGTGACTCTCTTTTTGCACCCACAGCAAGGCAGAGAAGCCTTTATAAAACACTCTTTCACCACTACCCGGTGCGGTAGAGAACCATCGTCCTTTTACACTCTCTCAGTGTAAGTAGAGAACTATTATCCTTTTACACTCTCCCAGTGTGGGCAGACAAACCTTAGTCCTTTCATACTCTCCAAGTGTAGGCAGAAAAACCTTCGGCTGTTCACACTCTCTAAGTGTAGTTAGAGAATCATTCGTCTGTTCACACTCTCCAAGTGTTGGCAGAGAACCGGATCTCCTTGACAGACCTTCTCACAAGAAATCTTGAAGGAGGAGACAAAAGAGTGAAGTAATTATAAATCATAATTGTAGATTCTTACCTTTGAGTACCAAGTGAATCCTTCACGATCTAGTAGTAAGAATCCTCCTTCAAACACTCTTTTACACTCTCTCCTTCACTCTCCCTTCAGTTAATATGAAGATCAGTAGGCAAAAAGATTACAAGTCAGTTTTAAGTGGACTTTATATAGGAAAGAAATAAAAAACCATCCAAAAATTGCTGACTTTCAAGTTTATACACAGACGATCATCCCGGACGATCGTCAGATCGTCCTGTACGAATAGTATAAAAATAGTTGCATATGAACCCAATGTATATTGGTACTAATTGACTTCGTACCCGATCATCGTCCCGTATGAAATATGTTCGTCCTAGGACGAACAATTATATCAAGGGTTCGTTATGAAGAAATTGCAGGATGGTCCCAAATTTTCAGGGAATAGAGGACTTTATCCTGGGACGAACATGAATGTTCGTCTAGACGAATAGTTCAAGTCATGTGTTTAGAGAACTTTGTCTAGAGACGATCAGGATGAATCGTCTCGATGATTAGTTTAACCCATGTGTCTAGAGGTCTTCATCTTGGGATGAACGGGATGAATCGTCTAGATGATCAGTGCAGCTCAAGTGTCTAGAGAGCTTCGTCCAGGGACGAATGGTACATTTCATCTGGACAAATAGTTCAAAGTGAGAATCAAGAGAGCATCTCCCAGGGATGAATATGGAAATTTGTCTAAATGAACAAAACTTAGAAAAATTATCTTACTTCCTATTCGTTCCATTGCTCTTCCAAGGGGATAACTGACCTGATCATCCCGTACGAACTTGGTTCGTCTCGTACGATCAGTATGAATTTTTAAAGATCTCCCTAAGTGTGTGTGCTAAGCTATTCAATTACAATCATACTCTCTTAAACTCAATACAGTGAAAAATATAAACTTTAGTTTATAAATTATCTAATGCTGAATTTGATTTGAAGTCTTCTTTAGTCTAGAGTTCGATTTTCTTAAAATGTTAGTCCATGCAAGAGCAAAAATAATTCTTCCAAAAAGTGTTAGGAGAATATAATACTTAAAATAATAATATTTGGAATCATCAAAACTTTACAAGTTACAAGAATATCAAACATGCAAATAGTAACTCTCTTAACAAAGGTGTAATGCATAACATCCTTGAGATCGAGTGGAGCACCAACAACAGCTAGAGAATCAACTATGGCTTTGACATCCAGTAAATATTGAGCCACACATTGATCCTTTATGGACAAGTAGTTCAACACATTTTTTAGCTTGATGATCCTAAATCGAGTACTTAATTGCAGATGATGATTTAGGGTGGACCAAACATTGGCACAATATTCTGCTAAGAGAATATATGAAAGAAGATTGTGGGAAATGACCGAATACAATATCATAATAAGATTTGAATCTAATATAATCCAGTTTGTGTAGTTTAAGTTAGGTATGAGCTGACCGATGTCATTGGAGATGGATCATCGATGGCATAAATTAGATCCAATTAAGAACCCTTCAAAACCATTCGAACGGAATAGTTTCAAAACTTATGACCGCCAGAGGTGTAATAACCCGTATTTTGATTTTGCTAATTTTTTTTCTAGAGTCATTATAACTCCAAATAAAAATCCATCTTCACCATGGTATTTTGATCAAAGTATTTTACTTACACGAATTTTTTTGTAATTTTTAGACACCAACAAAAATCCTTAAAGAATATGTACCTTTAGGTGTCTGTTTTACAAACCGATTTCATCGATATTTTTTAAATATTATAATTTATTTTATGGATATTTTTCTGTAATTTTTTTAGTCCTAAAATAATGTATTTGAATTTTATACCAAAGAATTTATTTAATTAAATATTATATTAATATTATATATTATTTTATTATAAATATCTAAAGTCGCTAAATATTTTTTAATACATATCCCTATTCCTTTTTACTCTAAGAGAAAAAAAAATAGTTGATAAATGTGAGCGAAAGAGAAGAGAGAGATAGAAGAGAATTGAGATTTTGAGGTCGCAGAGCAATTTTCATCCATCAATGTAGTTGGGATATTTGCCCGTCTCATTATAAGGAATCCATAAGCTATTTTTTATTTCAAAGATTTTATATTTTTGGTATTTTTTCCACTAAAATTTGTGTTTTCGTTATTAAAAAACGTGAATAACTTTATATTGGCAAAACTTTTGTCGCGTAACTTTTTGTATGTTATAGAAATCGTGATTATGAGCATTTTGAGTATTTATTTGAGATTTTTCAATGGATGATTTAAAAATTACATAGATTTTTGACTACTTCAAAATTTATTTTGACATTTAAAAATAATAGTGTAGTACAATAAAAGTCTTAAAGCATTGTTTTACGCAATTTCTAATATTTTGGTACTTTCTGAAAATATGCATTTTCGCCTAATAGAATTCTTTGTTATATATTATGACATTTTGACATCTTCTTATTTAAGCTCAATTATGCACTATTTATTGTAATATATTGAAAATAAATATGGATATGTACTTGAGTAATAGTTGGTCGCTATTACTATTATAATATTGTGATAATAATATGTGTATGTGAAACAAACAAGTTAAGACTGGTTGACCCGTTGGTTGGAGACTGATTAACCTGTATAGGATAGTGGGTCGATGGGCTTTCTTTTAAATACTATGGTTTGGTGTTATCCTCTACTAATTCACGCGATACACTGATTGAGAGTTATTAGAAGATTATTACTATGCTGATGGGTAAAGGGTGGTGACTCTATTTATTGAGCCAATTATTTACTAACATTGATACTAACACTGAAAAGCACTATGATAGTCAAGACTTCTTACTTGTTTAGTGTGACTATTGAAATGCATGTTCTTGAGGCATTTTTTTTTAATATTAAATGGATTTATTTTTACAGCATGAATTTACTATTATTGTATTATTCTACTACTCCAACCACTACATTGTTATTGTTACTGATATTATTTGATACTATTAATTCACTGTATTGATACTAAGCATGTGATATAATGAGCACGTGATATAGAATGTCTGGATAGCATGCGTACACTTTTATATGATTTATTATATTGACAGGATTTTGCTAGTCTTTATCAATATTTTGATCTGATATTTTATATGATTTCTTTACTGATTGTTATTGTGAATATAAAGATTGCTTTTAGATTTGATACTCATAATGGTTTACTACTTTATTGGCTTATGTACTAAAGTACTACTACATTTGGGGTTTATTATTCTTGTACTATTCAATGATCATATGAATATAAATGTTATGAATTGATTGTTGATAAGTATATTGCTCATTTACCATGCTTTGAATTTAGTTATAGGTTTTGGTGACCTATTGGGCTTTTTAAGCTCATTATATATGGTTAAATGATTTCAGGTCCGGGTAGGGGAGCAAGAGTGTGAGGCTGGTCAGGATTTCTTCAGGTTCTATTTCTTTTTGTTATAGTCACGAGTAGTGTATATAATTTTTTAGAATGAATACAAATTTGTAGATTGATATTGTAAATTATAGAATTTATTTTATTATTTATTACTTATAGATGATATTGGATAGCTTTGTTTGTTACTTATTTAAAGCATAAATAAATAATTCTTATAATTTAGATTATGGGGCATCACAATAGGGGATGATTATCAGTAGTAAAGCAATGAAGTTTTTGACATTGCTCATCAAGAACATGAGATAGATGGTGGATCGGCTAAAGCTAGAGGAGCAACTACATTAAATTAATTTTTAGATGACATAGTAGCAGAGGGGTGCATGATGTAGAATAGAGAAAGAAAAAGAAGTGAGAATATTACAGGGGATCAAGCTCTGATACCATGTAGACCTTCAATCCCTGCAATCTAACATAAAGAGTGTTGACCCATACATATCAAACCACGTAAAAAAGGGGCAAAATTAGTGATCCGAACAATGCCTTCATCAACGTGACACATCACATGAATAGTTAAACAACCTCCAATTATCAAATGGATTGTGTCGTTGTGATCAAGAATTCAAATTCAAGTAGGTGGAGACCCCTCATAGTCAAATCAGATGAGATAGATTTAAAGGAATTGACACCTAAAATTAATAAGTGACATCATCCAAACAACATCTGATTACAGAACGGACTTTACCATTGCATCTGGAACATTGTTGACACTAAAAATTTCATTTTATTTGTTCAATTAGGATTGCCCAATGAATCGATACAAATCTCAAGGCAACAATGCACAAATTGAGGAAATTTGCTTGCAATATTGTCCAAATGATGTTCAATCACAAAAAAAAAACTTTGTCATTCCATTTAGAACATTATCAATACATAAGATTTACTACCAATTTATTCAATTAAAGTCATGCGTGTAAATGAACATAATTCCATAGGCGATCACGGGCATTTTAAGGAAATACACATGAATCAAGGCAATTCTGATTGATTGGCACATTGTTGTGGTTTCAAATTGATAAATACTCATAACATGCCATTAATGTCATTACCAATTTAGTGAAATTAAAAAAAAAAAATCGAAAGAGGTGAAAGTTAAATAGCAAATTAAATCAAAGATAATTGCACTCACCTTGGATTGTCGAAACTTAACCCTAAACCTCTGATTTTTAGCTGATCTCTTGTCATTTCACTTAAAAACTCGCAGTTGGCTTTAGACCAAACATTACATTAAAATGATAAATGAAGCATCTCCTTCGTTCTTCTTGATTTTCTTTTCACGCATAACCCTTCCTTCTTGTCTCACACAGCTTTCCATCTTTGTATCTTCCATTTGATAAAAGCAAACCACCCTAGCTTTACCTATCCATTCAACCTTACATAAGCCACCAACATCCAGCCCAACTCCCCGTATCCTTCTGCCTAAATAGTTCATCCACAAGACCTGCACCATTTGTTTCTTCCCACAACCCCAGGCTTCTGTAAAATCTGTTACCCAACCCACCACCTCCTCCTCCTCCTTCTAACTTCACTACCGAACTCCTATTCTCAAACCACTAAATTCCCAGTGACCTAAAAGGATGTTGTTGTTAGTGTCAGCTATTTATTTTAAGGCCTTCAATGGACTATTCATGGTTGAGAATGATATGATTAATGGAGACCATGTTATGATGGATGTGACTGCTTTAAGTAAAATCTGTGAAGGATTCTGCTGGAGAGGATATTTGTAAGCAAGGTAACATAGAGTTCCAGGCTAATCTTCAAAAGATCAAGATGAGTGAATTTATGTGGAATTTTGCCAGTGCTTCGTTGATCACACTAAAGCAGTATAAAGATAAGCTTAAAGAATTGAAGAATGAAGTATAATGTCTCATGGAAAGTCTTAGAAATATGAGTTCTCATGACAATGAAATAGAGAAACTGTTAATAAATTAAGAAATACACCAGAGTACCGCAGCTCATTCAACAAAAGCATTAAAAAGTGAAAGGATGACAAATCATTTTTTTATTTTATTTTTCTAATGATTACGAGATTCACTTCAAGATGCAATTTTTATTTGATTCAGAGGAAACCTATGCTCATATGAATTATGGATCTAGTTTAACTTCCATTCCTATTACATTTATGCCTAAGGACATCTAAGGTACACCCCCTGATAGCTTTACTGTCAAACTTTCAAAAGTTATTAGATGTTTTAGATCCATTCAAAAAAATGGCATCTTTTTGGGGTTGTGTTCTCATTGAAGGCCTACTCATGATCTTATTGAAAAGCCTTTTTTTTCAAACAATTGTTTAGGATTTGAGGCATGGTGACGTCCTATGCAATCAAGCAACTTCATACATCTTATTCAAGAAATTATTTCCATTTGTCATGAAGTATTCAATGGCTATGTGCATTATGCTTGGATAAGTGTTCCTACATATCCAAGCTGTGTCATTGGATTCTTGTTGATATCAATGGATGGTCCACATGTTGACTTCTTGAATCCAATAAATCCAATTGAGAAGTGGGAAGCAACAGTAAAGCTCCAAAGCAAACTCAAATTCTATAACTCAGAGATGCACATGGCCTCATTTATATTGCCATCATCTGTATTGAGGGAGTTGAACACAACACTGAATGATTTGCAAGATGGGGTAAAGATATGAGAGAAGCTGACTAATCACCATCCAAGGAAAAAATTTTTAGATAGCTAGAATACAAACTAAAATATGCGCATGTTGACCTCGATATAGAACAAAAAAAAAGAAAGAGGGAAAGTATGAGTTGTTATGCATTTTGTCATCTTTGTCGTCGTCGACATGCAAAGGTATAATCTCTAAAATTTAAAATCCTACATTCCTCTATATGCACTCCCATTGCACTATAGGAGTAAACTCGGTGTGACATAGATGGTGAGGTGGGTAAGCCCTATATATGCTCTTGTAGTGTGGTGGGTACGCCTCGAAGTACTTGTACATGCTCTTGTAGCGTGGTAGGAAAAGCCACTTATGTTTTTGAACAAGTAGTTTGAAACCCCCATACAAGCTCTTGTAGCATGGTGTGATCGAATATTTATAGCCTCGATGCCACCTGACATCTATCATACACACACTTGTACTATGGTGGGATGGCCCATTTTCCTGTAATTTCTATTAAATGGGAGAGATGTCGGGAGGCTGTTGAAATTTCATTTGAAGATGCAGGAGAATTGGATAAAAAGAAGAGGACTTGATTTGAACTAAGTACAGGGGATTTGGACTCAAATGAACTAAGTGTTGGAGAACTAAATTGAACTTGAATTTGAATACATACAAGGAACCAAACTTTAGAACTCTAAAATACATATAGAGTTTGAAAATATAAATGTTAATTAATGGTTCAATGTACTAAAAATGGATAATCAATGAGAATTTAATTGAATAATAATACAAAAATCTCAAAAGGATGATAGAAAAATTATAATTATACAAATGAAAGGCAATGACCCGAAGAACACAAATGAACTCTAAAGAACTTGAATTTCATTGAAGCACATGAAATTGGGCTTTGGTTCAAAGAATGAGCAATCAAAATATAGATGCTCACGGAATGAATCTTGGTCAATGACTTGTGATGGGTTAGGAAAAGCTCCTACATACCCATCACCAACAACAATCCAAGTCCAAGAAGATACATCAAAGAAAAAAGAAGAGGATCAAATGAAAATGAATAAGCAAGGATACATTGTGGATACAAAAAATCCATGTATCTCAATCATAAAAACAAATGAAATGAACTTGATGAACTCGAATATGAACCTAAATTAGATTTTAATATAATTGAGATTAATATTTTCTTTATTAATTAATTTACTAGCTTAATCATCACTTCAATTTGACTGAAAATCCTAATTAAGGAAAGGATGATTAATTTAAATTTCATGCAAACAAATAAGGATTCTTGTAATCACAAACTTTGACATGGTACTTCTCGGATAATAGTGTTCAACTTGTGATGATTATCTCATTTGGAATGAAGAAATTGATAAATTTTATATCAATTTCATTGCAAAGAACTTGTTTGTGTAGTCTGATTGCAAGTAACAAGAAGAGCATGAAGAATAGTGCTTTATGCCAAAGTCATGGTATGGAGGGGGGCCTTTGAACCATGATAGTTCGCTTACAATGTTTGATATGATATATCCCATAAACAATAATTGATATGAATTGCAAGGAAGGTGGTGATCTACTTACAGGTTACAATGCACAAATCCTCAATTGATTAATGAAAGCTATGATGAATGGAATGCTAGTTGCCGACTAACATCAAGAGGATAGTGTTATCACTCATAATATGGAAACATTGTGAGGATGCAATGACATACTTGCAATCAACAAATACCACATCCTATAGTTGATATTAATATAAAATCAAGTACAATATCCTTTCGAGAAACGAAGGGCATAGATACACATCTTCTACGACATAACGCCGCCAAGGTGCGATGAATGTAACAATGCTCCATGACCGATATCAAGATACAAATAAAGATATCCAACCCTGCAACAAATGAAAATTAAGAAGGAATATACAGTCTGATTACAGACATATAGGCAAGAGAATTCAACAAATGAAATATCTTATCGATTAAAATGCATAATGAGCACTACGTCTTGCAAACTACATGTCGTCCATAGACAAAGTCTAAAAGACTACGATAAATATGGGCTTCTACGAGTTGCCATAAAAGACTCATTAAACATCCAAAATGCCCTCGAAACACTCGCATGGGCCCGACGAGCATGTTATTGGTATACACGTGACGTCTAGGGATGTTTTACTGGTCAGAAAATGAATAACCTATAACGGACCTAATCCTCTGTTGACCAATATATAGAGTCGACAAGGTCCAATCAATGAAGTTGAAATGCCCATAAATACCCCGATGTGGGTCATATTGAATGTAGATCTCAACTAGAGGGGTTAACTCTAAATATTTCAATATGTTATTCCTAAAGCTCATAAAAATCTAAAAATTCTATTTGTGAAATATTTAAAATATAATAAACCATCAAAACACTTAAAGAAATTTCATCCATCTTCCACAACAGTTAGCCGAGGTGGATAAATTTGAAATTTTACTTCAACTCATAAAGAGCTTGTGTCTGATTAAGAATATCACTAGAATTCATTCTTAAACTATCTCCTGCTAGTAAGGTTGTGACAGATGTCCTCTAACTGGTGGTTTTGCAGTAAAATGGTATTGTAGGATAAATGGTTATGACTGGGGCCCTTTGAAATATGGTGGTGTGACGCTAAATGGCACTACTAAATTACAGTTATGGTTAGAGCTCGTATGATCTCTAATGGCATTAAATCCTTGAGATATGAATAAATAGAATATAATCGATAGGGCATAAAGACCTTTGTTAGCTAATGTGGATTTAAATTTGTCCCCTTAGACAAACATCCACTCCAGTTCTATAAGGTACCCTAGGATGACACAATTCATGGCTACTGACAATGATCTTTCTATTAGGTTAGGTCAACTACCTCCTCTAACTAAGTAGACCATGGACCTTGATGACTTGGGACAATGGAATCTTTGGATATTGATTGGATCCATTATACATTCTCCTACCATCCACTTTAAGTGCAAGGTAGACAATTTCTAATTTTACATATCCAATTTTCCAACACCTAAACCCATGATGCTACTATATGTCTGATGCATGTATTTTTATGTACATGATTAATGATATGCCTTAATCAAAAGTTCTCTCTCGTTATCGGGATGAGCAATTAACTATAGAGGCCTGCACCTATAGGAAGCCAGAACTTAGATCATAAAGTCCATGCAAAATGAGGGCGAAATCTATGGGTGTGTCTTGTCTACAAACCTAATTTGTCTTCCCAAAATTTACTTCAGAACTTATCCGTTTAAACCCTTCGAAAGTATGGGAGGATGGGGCCTCAATTTTTGGAGCCACAAAGAGTTAGGAATGGAATACAAAAGAATTAGAGAAAGCAGATTTTCATTCTCATTAACCTTCTATAGTGTATTATAAACTCTATATATAGTATTTAGTGTAACATAAACAAACATTTGTTGTGCCAGAGTTCGTTACAGGTAGAGGTGAGGAGACAAGTGCTTTTCCACGTGTCCGATTGAGGTGAGACAACAACTATCTCTTGTAGGAAGGTGCCTTGCTATTTACTGCCCCCAGCAAACTGATGGTGGAGGAGCAACAATCAGTTTACTGGAGAGGTGTTTGAATCGCTGGATAAGAAGAGGTTTGGTGAATATGTCTGCAAGCTGATCATATGTGCTAACATGATGAACGGAGAGATGCTTTGCTTGAATATAGTCCCAAATGAAATGACAATCAACCTCTATGTGTTTTGTTCGGACATGAAATACTAGGTTGTTTTCCAAGGCAATGGAAGAAGTATTATCACAATAAAGTGTGATGGGGTTGGTTTGTAGTAGATAAAAACTTCAAGGAGACGTCGAAGCCAAATCACTTCAGTTGCAGCTGTAGCTAAAGCTTTGTACTCGACTTCAATGGATGATCTCACGACGCTTGAATGATTTTTTGCTTGCCAAAAGATGAGAGACTTACCCAAAAAATTACAACAACCGGAGACAGATTTCCGATGGAGTTGCTAGCCCAATCCAAATCAACATAGCTGCGTAAGGTAAGGTCCCAAAAAAATTTAAATCCTAACATCAATTTTTGCATATCCCACTTGCAGGTTTCGTTGGGGACAATTTTTGCTACTATTTTTTTACTGTTTTAAAGAAATTCTCAATGTTAAAAAATTACTATAGAAAATAGTAAGAAAAATATCATAAATGAAACCTTAATTAGACTTTGAATATGGAAAACAAAATTATTTGTAAATCCAATTCATATTAAAGGATTGACAGATAAAATTCCGTAAGGAAAGATGTTGATGTAAATTAAATGCATCATCGTGTTTTCCATTTTGCTTGCTCCATCAAAGGGTTGCTAATAAATAGGTGAACTGCAGGCACGTGAAGGGTTGAGATCCAGTGGACAAAATCGCAATCTCGCGATTATTGAGAACATGCACAACAAATTTAGAAGTGCCATTCAAAGGCGAAAATAGATGAAAAAAATAGAAGGCTACAAATAATATAGTTCTACTTTATTCGAAGCCTTATTAGTTATTATAACACTTCACGATCTTATAAAAAATTATTCTGTGCGAATGTTGAACGTTGTCCGGAGATCAGCTAGAATGTGTCACGTCATCTTTTTGCTCGGTATCGCGGCCCTGTATCACTTGTTACTACTAATGTGGCTATACCTGATTTGCCTTCGGACGTAGAGCTACGTCCAGCGTCTGCACGGAATATTTTTTAAGATATTACACCATATATTTTAATTTCTTTGGGGCAAGGAAAAGCTAGGTAGCTACCCGTTCAATCAGCTCCAGCTTTTAAAAAGGGCTTTGATATAAATCATATTTAGCAATAGGATATTTAAGAAAAAATCAATTTAGGCAGGAACTAGTCACCCCATGTGTGGGAGCAGGGGTAGAACCAAGAAGAACACAATGTGTGTTGAAAATTTTTTTTCATAGAAAAATAAATATTTTTACTATTTGTCTTGCCTTTAATAAATACAATTGTTTAAATTTTAAGAAATCTTTTTTTTTCATATATAAGAATATGTATTTTGCAACTTTATTTTATCCACCCTCAAAAGAGAGGCTAGTTCAG
The DNA here is from genome assembly GCF_001605985.2 of Dendrobium catenatum. NCBI lineage: Eukaryota > Viridiplantae > Streptophyta > Magnoliopsida > Asparagales > Orchidaceae > Dendrobium > Dendrobium catenatum. Next base: position 1,591,317 of record NW_021319862.1, on the reverse strand, counting down.
CCCCTATGTGCGAGCTTGAGTTGACTTGCTTCAGATCACCGACTAAGCATTGACATTTCCGCTGTCTCTTTTTTATTTTTTTAATTATTGCTATATTTATTTATATATGTATTGAAAATGTATAATTTTATAAAAATGAAATATTAATATGATTTTGTAATTATATAGATGTCAAATTTAATAGTTTAAATTATATTTCATAAGAATGATCATATAATAAAATTTATTATTTCTTATTTAAATTTTAAAAAATTGAAAATATCAAAATTTTAAAGACTATCAAACAAGTTCAAAATTTGATGAAAGGAAAATCATAGAATATAATAATAACTATATCTTTAATAAAAAAATAATTTGAATAAAAAATATGCTGAGGAATAATATCAAATTTTATTTTCAAACAAGATTTGACATTACATAAGAAATGTATACAAAATTCTAAACAACTCTCTTTGCCATACATTAGAAAATGAGCTATTTTCTTCTTCTACGTCTTTGCGGGAACTTTTGTGGCCTTTGATTCTAGAGTCTATCGATTTGGTCCTCTCGTTAGTCATTCCCAAAGGGAATGATGAACTTCTTCTTTGAGATTTTATACTTATTCCTCACAATATCTCCTATTTTTAGCTCTTATTTGTTGTGAAAAGTGCTACTTGCCAAAAATATTGTGAATGCAAGAAGGAAAAATATTGAAGAGAGAAGGTACCCCCTAGTTGATTGTTGCACTAGATTTAGGTCGATGCATATCTGTATGAAGGAAATATGCTCTCTTGTTGAATTTCTTGATTCCCTTATTTATTGTCGTGGAGGAGCGTTCCATGAGCTTTGCTGTGTTTCACCTTGGGCCGTCTCTGTGCCATCCCCAGTTTCATCTTTGATGTCCTTAAAACTTACGGAGTGCATTAGATTTTGTAAATATTTGGCATCTGCACTAAATGAATTGATAGCAAGCATCATTATGCTTGCATCTCTTACATTGATCCCTTAGAATGGTAAAAAAAGAACTCTTCATTCAATCAATTATTTCTTCCTATATTAAATTTATCAGTGCAATAAAATGAGTGAATTTTTTTTTTTAAATGTGATGCTTGCATAGAGTAGCTCAATTGGGGCTCTATAATAGTACATTATTGGAGGTTGGGGCTCAATTTAAATTAGATACAATGAAGCTCATGACTTATACCAACGTAAATAACGAACGATCTCACGGCTGTTATTACCTATAGTGGACTATACTGTGTACGCCAATCTCTGATTCCAAATATAAATACTTGAACAAAGATAATCTAGTCAAACGATATATGCTTTCTTTCTACCATCCACTCATTTAAAAGTTGGATCCATCAGTTGGAGATTTGTCTATGCTAAACCACCAAATTGCCTAATAACATGATCAGGAAAGTGCCACTCCACACTTTTTCATGAGATGAGTGGGACCTGAGACCTCTAAACTGTAAATCATGAAATACAAATTTGTGGCACATGAAACATTAGTATTTCGAAGGAGTCCAAATTATCTAAAATTATTGACAATTGTAATTAGTTCATCATTAAAATTTATAGATAAAGATACAAAACACGTCACATGATCAACTATCTTTATCTAGCTATCTTTCAAATCTTCAATTTCATTATGATAAAATTTAGCATTATTTTTGAGAACTCTCTGAACCTTCGCTCATCCCACATATAATATAATTCATCAATAATTTTATTTGAAATAAATATGAGAAATTTCATACAAACAAAAAAAGTTACCAATAACCAAGTGGCTTCTCCAGGAACTTTTATTACGTCCGATGTAAGGACGTAGAGGAACGTCCGGGTCGGAGGCAATTTCCCGTCAAAAAATTAAGTATTTGCTCGGTACATCTAGGTATTATTTGATAATAATGAGGAATACCGTTCTCTGAAAACCAATACCGAGTTATACCGAGCTGTACCGAGAAATACCGAGTTGTACCGAGTTTTTATGGGAAAAACTCGGTACAACTTTGGTATAACTCGGTATTTGCTCGGTAAAGCCCGGTATAACTCGGTATTGGGTCTTCAAATGATGGTATTCTTCGTTATTGCTCGGTATTTGCTCGGTACAACTCGTTTTTTGGCGGGAATTTGCCTCCGACCGGACGTACCAGTTGGCCATTTGGATACGCAACATGTAAGGTTGGTCGGCCTAGATGCAATATCTCCCAAGCCCAAATTCGAAGCAAATGCAAACACCCTGCCATGTTGATTGTTGACCCTATTTCGCTTTGTAGCTTCTTTTAATTCCCTGTACAAATGAGCTAATATTGCACCGACTCATGAGTAAGTTAAAAAATTTTCTAAATCCTCTAACAAAGACAAAAACTATAAGTAAACTTCGGAGACTGAAGTATTAGGCATAAAAAAAGCTCCCTGTGATAAATAAAATATAAGCACAAACAGAATGAAGCAATTTTAAATCAAAACGTCTGCGTACGATTGACAGGCAAAATACCATCGAAGCCAACTTAAGGGTAAGCATGTTTGTGCACAAGCTTGGTCCATACTAAACTTTGATGTTATCTGAGAATTTTTGGGGTCCTGATAGATGAAATCTAGAATAGGATGTGATTTAATAAATATTTAAAATTAATATATTCTACTTAAGTTATTATTGGCCTAAGTTATGATTTAATTTAATTAATATCTCAATCCCAAATTTCAACTCATTGAACTAGCAAGTTGTGAATGTGACGAAGAATGCGCCAAATGATTTAACGAATCTGCTCCTGTTTATTTATATTACTCAGCTGCTCCTTTTTAAAATTTGCCCAATACAAAATTATAAATATTTCAATTTTATAAAATTGTACATTCACAATTCATATATAAATAAAAAAACAATTAAAAAAGATGAGCACTGGAAAGGATGGGGGGCTGATTATCGGCTAGTGTCCAATGGACAAAAGAAAACAGATTGGGCGACTTGCATAGTCGCCCATACATGGTGCGACTAGCTCCTTCCTTTAACCTGGATTTACATACATACCACTTTATTTCAAGCTATTTACATATCTAACACTCAAAACATTAATATTGCATGTCTACCACCCATAGAACAAATTTGGGTGTATGAAATGAAATATTAAAGTTTATAGGATGGTATAAATGGTATGAATGAATTATAGGAGTGATATATTTGATATTAAAGTTTTTATATCGGTGGTAGGCATGTAATATTAATGTTTTGAGTGTTAGATATGTAAATATCATGAAATAAAGTGGTATGTATGTAAATTTCCCTTTTTTTAAAATATCCTATTGCTAAAAACGAATTTATATAAATGCCCTTTTAAAAATTTGGCCTCCAATCAAATTTATTCAGTTGATGTATTAAAAAGCCATTTGGGATAACATTTATTTTAAATTTTTATTTTGTTTTGTTTATATTTAAATATAAAATAAAATATCTTGATTATTTAAAGAATATGTTATTTTAATTTTTTTATTAAATATGAAATAAATTAATTTATGTGATGATGATTTGATGGAGACAATGGCAGATTGCAGCAACAATGGTAGAGTTGGCTGGCTATGATAGTTGTTTTTAAAAATACTTAAAACACCTCAAAATTATTTTATGAATTTTTTAAATAATTTAATTTATTTTCAAATAAAATAAAAAATAATTTAAAATTGTTTCACTACTACTTACATTTGATTACAAGCAATGCCCTCTTTTAAAGAAAAGGATTAATAAGTATATATTACATTACTAATGTTGGAAGAGCTATATAGAAGAAATCAATGTGCTAAAATTGGGAGTCAAAGTTATTGTCGAAGGCATGCATCGATCTTATAATTGATGGCATATGTTGGCATTATTAGCAATTATAAGTGATGAAATCGGTAAGTGTCCATGTAGCCATACAAAAATGATCAGAAGATTATGGATCGATGGATCGTATTCAGGATGGTGGCTAGGGAACCATAATCGAGTAATCGAGATCAGAGGATTGTAATTAAGTGATGGAGGTCTGAGGACTGTAGCAAGACGATGGAGGTGGAAGGGCAATAGTTAGGTGATGACGGTCATGGGATCAAAGCTAGGCAATAGTTTTCATGGTACTATAACAAGGCGATGGGAGTCAGAGGATCATAATTAAGTGACAAAGGTCAAAAGACCATAGTGAGGCGATGATAGTCGAAGGATTTTAGTCGGATGACGATGATCAGATGATCGTAGTGAAGTAATAGTGATTAGTTCAAATATGTCTTGAGAGTCATGCTACATCAAGATATTTTTTGATGCCATTATGTTCCTCTTATCAAGACGTTCAATTTGATCATAAATTTTCTAAAATTGGAGTTTGAATCATCAAAAGTTTAATTTTGAAAAAATTTAAATTCAAATATGTGTGAAGAGTCATGCCCCAAGATTATATTTTGGTGACAAGAAATATATGTTAAAATTTTTCTTAATTAAATTAATTTATTCTTTTTTTAAACAAATTATTTATCTTCATTAAAAAAAATTTCGAAGTTCCTTATCAACTAACAAGCATACAGATCTTACGAATGCAAAGTCAAATAATGTCGTTTTCATGCGTGACACAAATTCTAAGATCTAGTAACGTGCCGGCACATGGCCCGGCGGTCTTCACGCGCCATCACCGACAACGAATTACTCTCCGTTTATTGCAATCACTACCCCAAAAAATTCTGTTTAATCTCTCTATTTCACTCATTCTGTCTAACGCATCATCATCTTTTTTTTTTCCAAAAAATAAAAAATAAATAAACAACTCCTCGTTCTCTTACATATAAAAATATAAAGCTCAAAATAGACATTTAAAACTAAAATTTATAATTAAAATAATCATCTAATCATAAAAATTATTTGAAATTGAGAACTATTAACCATCCTAATTAGCCCAAACTAAATCACAAATCAGATTACTTTCATATATTTTTTTATTATTTTTTTCTCTCCATTACATATAGAAATAAAACTCAAATTAAGGCCGATAGCGACTCAACCATCACCAGTATTGTAGCCCACATGCGAGGGCTGCTAGGTTGGCCTCCTTGAAAGCTCTTGCTGAGAGCATCATGATGGTACTCTCCTCTAGTGTTGAGATGTGCCCACTATGAGCATCATGATGGTACTCTCCTCCTTGAAAGATCTAAAATTTTTTAGTTCATTTAATGTTTATTGTTTTTCATTTCATAAGTCATTTGGGGCATACCATACTAGCTTTATTATTTTTTAATGATTATTGCTCCACAACCTTTTTAAATTTGTTATCCACAAACCAAACTCATATCTCAATTGCATATGGTGATTTTTATTGATGTGATGAAACTTATAGTTCATTTATTTAGAAAAAAAAAAAAAGATTATATATATATATATATGATCAACCTAAGATGAGAGCAATATGATATATTAAATTATAGTACAATACAATAGCGTGTACAATAAATATATAATTACCTTTTCAGTTGTCTTTTTTAATTTTTTTAGGACAATATTGGATTTTATTGTAGTATAAGGATTTCAAAATAATAGAAGTTGATAAAGAATGTAATGCATTAATATGTCTAAATGAATGGCCTCCTCAACAAATATTACATGGAAATATAAAAATATTTTAGCTATAAATACATATTTTGAGGTTACAAAATGATAAAAATGATATTAGAACTCACTATTTATAATTCATAAAAATATAAGAAGATTGAAGAGAGAAATTACATGCTAAAAAAATCAAAGAACATAATAAGAGTGGTCAGCCAATAAAGGTCAAGGAGAGAAATAATAAGCTTAGATATAAGCTCTTGATTATGACTTAATTTGATATATTATGAGAATAAAAAATGTTTAAACTCATTTCATTATGTATGCTTTATTAAACTATGATTCTTTTCTTAAATTATAATTTTTTTTATTTGGATAGTTATTAAAATTATTTAGGATATAAATCATATGAATAATCATAAGCTTGTATATTTTAAGGCATTATCATGTTTGATTAGGAAATTTTTTTCATCTTTATAATCATATTTGTTAATAGGATATTATGTCTTAACAAATTATTTATTTTCAAATTTTATTTCTTTTAGCCATGAACAATTTATATGAAAAAGGTTTTATCCATTAACAAAGACCTTGGTTGTCCCATAGGCAAGATAAAGACTTATTTGGGTAAATTTGGTCATCTCGGGTTGACCTTGGTCGAACGGGTTATAAAGAATGGAAATGGGTCCAAATGGTTCTATTTTGAATTAGAAACCATTTAAAGCTAACTTAAAGTTCAAATTACTAAGTTTGGGTGCTTGTGCTAACCTTAGAATTTTTAGGGTTTCAAGAGTCTGAACCTAAGGTTTGGGTTTCAACTAGCTTACTACTCTCCTAAAGTCACTAAGAAGTGTTATAAGAGATGTATAGGTTAGTTAATACTATGTCATTGGTGTTGACCTCATCTTTAAATGAGGTCATCAGGGCCTATTCTACTGCCAATAAAACATCAAACCTAGCTTTCAAATAGCCCTCAATTCAATTTCCACCCCACACTTCAGTCCACCGTACCCTGCAAGTCAACCTTCAATCTAGCCTTCAGCCAAAATTCAATCATATCCAGTCAACTACAATCATTAATTTGATCTTACTTGATGCGAGTAATTCAAACTAAATCATTCAAACCCAAAATCTAGTCCAAATCCAGAATTCCAATCCAAATCCTAGGGTTAAAGTCAAGGTCCTCAAACCCTTTCTGGGTGACTTTTCAGTCACCTTAAAATCTAATCAAATGACCTATAAATCATGAATTATCAATTGTATGTTGATTAGGCATGCCCGTACGGTCAACCCTCCAAATTTGAGCTCAATATGACACTGCTAACCCCAAAAATTGTATTGATTTCTTAAGGCTATAAAACTATCAAATATTTACAGCCTATATCATTGGACCCTTACACACTATGGAATCTAACCTTAGAGCCTTTTATAAAACCCCTGACTATGCCCATGACTCTTATTATGACTTATTAATCAGTAAACTGTATTTTGTTGGACCCAATTTAACTGAAAGTTGATTAGGGGTCAAAATGACCAAAATGCCCTTTAAGGGCATTTTTGGACTTTTTCCCAAAACATAACATGGCTCAATCACATCAAACCTTGAAACCTCATCCAATGCATCCTAAACATAATTAGAAATGTATTAGACTCAAACCTACCTTTTGGTTTGACCTGGTTGACCAAAATACCTCTTAAGGGTTTAAATAGCTATTTCAAGCTAAATGAACTCGTCTTACCTTGGAACTACTATCATTGAGCTCATCTAATCAATCCAAACTTAATGGACCCAAACCTTGACCATAGATTAACCTAGTTTGATCAAACTATATATACACTTCAATCCTTCTTAAACCTTTTGACCAAAGCTTTTTCGAGCCTATTCAAATCCATGATATGACCCATTAGGCCCCTACGGAAGTCCTATTGAAGACCAAGACCTGGGCCCACTTGGGTTAAACATATGGCTTGAATTAAGTGTCCAAAAAGAGCTTCCTATGAGCCAAATTCTAAACTAAGTTAAATAATATCAAATTAAAGCTTTTGTTGGGTCTCTTATGAACCAACACACCTGTCATAATTCACCCAGCCCTTGGATCAACTCAGGTTGGGAATTGGACTAGATCAAAGTGATCAAAACCATTTTGACTTGAGTCATTCCCTAACATAGGCTTCACCTAGCCAAATTAACACTTGAATTAGGTGGCCCTAGGTCCATCACGCCTACCTTAGTCAACCCAGCCATTAGGTTGACTTAGCTCAACACCTAAGCTAACCCAGAGTGGTCAAAACCGCTTAGACCTTAGCCAATTCTCACCATAGACCAATTTAAGCCCAATCTTCACTTGCATTACATAGCCCTTGACTCAACCTATCTTCCCCATTAAACCTAGGTCCTGGCTTGACATAGGTTGCACCCAACTTGACCCAAACCATACAGTTTTTGGTCAAACCAAGCCACTTCAGTGAAATGGGCTTTCTTAGGCTCAATTGAACTCACTAATAGACTCACCAAACCCCCAGCGACCTTTCCACCTAAGCTTAACCCATACAGTGGCCAGTAGTGGTTGGAACGAGCATATTGCAGCTCTAGTGGTCCCCTCCATCTTGAGCCATGCTCGGAGCTTTCTAGAACCTTAGTTCACTATATTTGAACTCACGATCATTAGAGAGGATTCCCCCTCCCACTTGATAGCCATCTAATGGCTTGCACGAGACATCCTAGCCATCTAAGGCCATGATAATGGTTTGAATAAGGTACCCTCATCAAGATGAGCTCAATCTCCTTTAGCAAGTCAAAAAGAATCCCCATAACTCTTTGAGCAATCCTCTTCCTCCTCTTTGCCTCCAAGCCCTCTCCGACCATTATTTTGAGTGAGCTCCAATAATATCTCATTGCACTCCACTCAAAGTCCCACTTATGGTGCTCTTCTAATCGTAATATTGGAAGAATAAGTCTTATCCTTCATTCCCTGGAGCTTCCTGATAGCGAAGCTCATTTGATGAGGCATTCTCTCAGGCAAAAAATTTATTCCAGAGCTCCTAGTTAAGTTGTAGCAGGTCAAGTGTGAAGAAAATAGTCAAATCACCAAACTTTAACCATTGGATTGACAATTTACATTATTTAGATCCTTCCTATGAAGTTTGGTTGAGATTCACCGATGAGATCTCTTAGATCATGCTCAAAAAGGTCAATAGCTTCAAACATGTGTGGGAGGTTGCATAAATAATCATAGCCATTAATTTCAATCAACGTTTCAAATTATATCCTGTGGTCTTGGAGTTCGTTTAGTCAAGGCCATTCAATCACAGATCCGACGGCTATACTCAATTCTACATTTACAAAGTCATCCACAATGATTGGCTAAAAAATTAGATGGCGCCCACGTGGAATGCACTAGTTGACTGTGTAAATCCTGATAAAAAAACCCAAAAAATATAGGAATCTTCTAAATTTCATAACTCCTCACACACTTGACCAATTCAGGTGATCTTAAGCTCATTGGAAAGGGTTTGTGGAGACCTATGAAAGCCCTATGGCCTCAAGTATTGATTTTGTATGAAACTTAGTTAATTGTAGTAACTATCCTAGAGGAAATTTAGGTATTTCTCTTAAGATTGAACTCACCACAGCTTGAGACTTTGGGAAATCAATTTTGGGCATGTCCTTGATATGTCCAAAATTTTTCCCATATGTTTAACTTTATTAAGGTCATCATTTAATCAATTTGAATTCAAGGGTCATTAATTAACCCTTAATTTCAAATTGACCTAATTACCATTCCAATGAGATTTAGGTTGTGCGCTTTAGTGTGTTAATTATGCATATAGTAACAATTAGTTAGCCTTCAATTTCACCCTCATCCCATATCTAGATAACTCTCTTTAAAATATTGAAGGCAACCCTATGGTTATCTTAAGTGGTTTAGTTAACAACCCTAGAGAATCTATATTGGGCTCAAATTTAGTAGTCTTGGACCATTAGATTAGGTGAACTTATGGCCTAAGTTTCACTAAAATTGGGGTCCATTTTGTGCACCATTTAGGTAACAAAAATTTGACCCTTAAAATTGACTTACAAAATTAAATAATTCATAACTAATTCCAACTAAATCTTACAAATTCCAATGATATATCAAAATGCTCAAAATTAAGTCTCCAACCCAAAAAAATTAAAATCCCCTTGATCAAACTCCTAATTTAGGTTTTATTTAATTTTTAGTGAAAATTAATATTTAATTGATTTAATTAATTGAAAAAATAAGAAACTCCAGAAACATTTCTCAAACACTTTGAAACATTCTCTTAAGTCACCTTAGACCTTCAGGAGTGATTTCAAGAAGTTTGGAATCAATTTAGATCAAAACTACTAAATGCCTTTCAATTAAATGAATTAAAAATTCAATTAATTACATTAACTTTAAAAATTCATAAGTAATTCTAGAAAAATCCAAATAGATCAAAACTCAAAACCATTCAAATCCATTTAAGGTTTAGTATTTAATAAAAAAGTCAAACCACTAGAATTGATAGAAATTCAAAAAGTTAACAAATTGGTCAATTATAGTTCAAAAATATATTATAAAACTTCAAAAATTCACAACTTAATATAAAAATTATATCCAACAAACTTAGAATCTAACTACTCATCCTAAGGTCTAGTATAAAAAAAATCATAACATTCTAGAATTCACTCTAATTTTAATAAGTCAAATTTTAACCTCTTTAATTTAATGAATTAAATAATTCCAAAATTTCAATAATTAAATAAAATTCCATAAATCATTAACTTGGTTAATAAAATTGATTAACCAATTATTAATATACAACAAGCACTCTAAATATGAAGTTCTTAGGATGTACTACCTTGAGGTGCGAGGATGAGTGTCCTAAGGAGGCATGGTTACTTGAGCCTACTGTGACAATGCCAAAAATGGATTCAGTGGAGTGTAAAACCTTAAATTAAGTGACTATTAATTACTTAACTAAATTAAAATATTTAATTCAACTACATCAACCTAGTTTATAGGCTAGACTGTGCTTTAGGGTTAAATCTCTTAAGGATATATGGTTTCTCAAGTCCACTATGGCAACGCCACGAACCGGTTGATGGAAAATTTAGATTAACTTAATCCTGGAAATAAACAACCAATTAATTTAATAAAAAATTACTAGTCCTTTAATTTCTAACCAATCAAATTAACTTAATCAAACTATTTAACACTATGTAACCTAGGCTTACGAGGTTATTAGCTTAGCCCCAATGAAGGTAAAATAATCTTCAAGGCCCTGGTGTAAATAAAGGAGGTAATCAATAAATACTTAAAATATATTTTAAAATTAACCTTAACACATTAATACTTTAATTTAAATAAAAAATCACTTTGATCTTCAACTAACCAAAATATTAGAAAACTTTAACAAACTACCAAGTCTATAACATATCCAAACCACATAGTCTTATGCATAAACTTTAGATAGTTTACTAAAAAAACCAACTCTAGATCTAGGCTTGGCAAGTGTTTATTTTCTATCTACTTATGTGCAAGTTTTCCATGGTTTTTACCACATACTGGTTGAAAATTAATTGATTGATGTGATTGTTTATTTATTTATATAATCAAGAGATGGAAGAGTTTGTTTTTATTAGATATCTGGACCTGATGAATCCAAGGAGCTCACAGAAGGATTAATATGTAAGGATAAGGAGTATCCGACTCAAAGTCACTTGCATCAGTCTAAAGATTAGAATCTAGGTTGTTGTCAATAGTACCCGACCATTTTTAATTCTACAGTCCCTGGGTTATAATTAAGTAGATAGCCACACACATTTATTTTATTTAATTTGATTAATTTGTTTGATTGTTTATATTGACTACGTAGTAGAACTTGCCTACCATTTTTAGGTTTCTTTTCTTGCGCACCGTATTTTATTTTAGCTTGAATACGGACGGAGGCTTGTGAGGGTACGATTAAATTTTTTTTCTACTTTAACTAATTAATTTTTTTAGGCTCATATAGTAACTCTAACGACTTAAAAAGTAAGCTGGGGACAACTAAAAGTTCTCATAAATACATATTAATTGCTTCTCCTTATTAGGCATCTCCCTGCTTGTAGGTTTTGGAAGATCATATAACTTATTAGAGTATAATTATGGGGATGTTGTGAATCTTTAGGATAAAATTATTTTTAAGTCTTTTTAAAAAATTGCTTCATATTCAATTTATGTATTTATTGAGTCACTTAGCATGTATTATATTAGAAACTAATTTAAAAGTATATACAATTTTAATTGCACTTTATTTCAAGCATCAATCACCCTACATAAATAAAGGGGCCACTTAGGATCCTCTCTAGATGTCGGCCCTAGCTCTTCAAAACTTAATCAACATACTACTAATATTTCATAAAAAAGATTGAACTTACAACTTTAAAGTGCTTAGGTGGTTAGTTGGCTCCTCAATCCAGGCTGGGGTAATTTTGAATTCCTATTACATTATATAGGTTGGGGCTATTGTTGTTCAATGCCCAATTTAGACATAGGATCCAGGATGGACCCAAAATCATAAGTCCCCAACCTCCGTGAATCTAATCCTAATTTTTTAATAAATTGACAACTTAAATTAAAATCTCCTTTCAATTAAAATTTAAAGCCTAACATATAGAATAGGTTGAGGAATTTCAGAATTTTTTCAGAATCCCAAATGCCTCTCAATTTTTTTTCTTTGACCTACATAAATAAGTGTTTAAATTTGAGCCAATCATAGTTGAAATTCTTGCCTCACTTCCTTAGATATCATTCCTTAAAAATTCCCAAATAAAAATTTTGTCTTTATTTTAATCAAGAGTTTTTGTAGGAAACTCCGACTTCCTATGATGTAATTAACTACGAGGGCTTGCACTCGTAGAAGATTTAAAACCCATTTCTACTTTCAAAAATCAATTCTAAAAACTGAATTAATTTCCTTTAAGAAAATCAAAATCAATGATGATCATTATCATCATGTTCGGAGGATCGAGAGTTGATATTTTCTTTCCTTGGAAAGATACATTATCTATTATTATGACTCTGAATATGAAATTAGTGATCATTCATCTAGATTATCATAGTAAAATATTCAGTAGAATGTCATTTTGGCCCTTAGGGGTTATATATAGTTCTCTCTTGGATTTGAATATCATAATAAGGATAAAACTTTCATTTTTGTGATCTGAATCTATTAGAGAATGATATTTTTCCCTCCCAAGATGATATATCGTCCATAATGATGTATTCAATTTCAAAACTAAAAATTTTGTAAATTAAAATTTACCAAAGAAAATTAACTTTTAAAACCTCTTTTTTAAACTCACTCACACAATTGGGTATCCTTCAAATGGGAATCCTAGAGACCATTTCTACTCGAGGGTTAGAAAGCCTAGGTGATAATGATATCTTAATGGTTGAATTAACGAGTCGAGGTCAAGCTTATGCCAATTTAATGAGTCGAGCTTGAGCTCAATACACTAGCTCAACTCAAGTTCACTCGAGCTCGAGCCCACAATTCATTGGATGAATAAGCTCGAGTTAGGTGTAAATTGAGCTCGATTTGACTCGTTTACACCCCTAATTAAAACTTCTTCATGCCATTGTGACTCTTTTAGTCCTTCACAAACCTTTTTAATCTAGACATACCCATGCCAATGAACCATAGAGAGGCTTTCTCCAAATTTGATGAGATCTTATCACACTTCATTTGTTGTTCAATATTATATTTTATAAATAATAAAAATTCAAGTGTTAAATTTGAAAAAAAGAGTGATATGTAAGGAAATCCTCCTTTTTCTAAATTCAAAGCTTTTAGATGGTGTCTCATATAATTTATGTTTTTTTTAGGATTCTTGTTGCCCTAGTCACCTCTTGCTGGTTGTTCTCTTCTCCCCCCTCACCTCCACCGGCTTGGCCAGAGGAACCTCCTCTCTTGCCTACATATGGACTCCTCCCTATTATCTTCTAACTTTCCTCCCATTTCCAACCTGAACCAGGGCATTTCTTGCCTAGTCCCGCCCTTACTAAACCGAAAGAATATCCTTTCTTTTAGAAATTCCTCCATAAAAGATTTTCCTCCTAGCTTTATTCCTCCAGAGGAGGTCATCTCTTTTTTTAATGAAGAAATCATCGCTAGCTCATAGGAATGGAGCCATTTGATAATATATTCTATAGGTCACATACCATATTATGAGGCTCTCTTAGCTGCTATCCGTAAAAGATGGGTGCTTAAAGTTAAGCTCTAGTTGTTAGCTCTAAGCGATGGATCCTTTTTTTTTTTTGCCAAAATTCCAATCCCCTCAAGATTACGACATCGCTTTGTCCTGTGAGGTGTGATTTTTTCTTAGAAAATCCTTTATTTTACAAAAATGGTATCCTAATTTTTGGCCCAAATATAATGACTTCACCTTTGTGTCATTCTAGTTTAAGATACATGACCTTCCCCTCTCATACTAGAACACTGAAGGAATATCTAAAATTGTAAGAAAAATTGGTTGCCCTCTTACTGTAGGTGCTCTCACAATAATAAACTCATCTTACATACGCTCAGGTTTGTGTTCAGGCCACAAACAAATCGATTTATCGTGATGAAATATCTATTTTTGTTGCTAGGAAATCTATGAATTTGAAAATTCAATATGAATAGAAATCATTTCCTTGAGAGATTTGCGACTCTCTTGTCTATTATGCTATCATGATTCCTTTTAAACCCTCATCCTTTGTCCATGTAAACCATCCCCCTCAAGGTAGGAGCCAAAGCCATAGGATATGCAACAGCCCCTTCTCCAAATAACTCCAACTCTACCAACCATTTTAACTAGATTGTCCCTTCTTCCAACTCCTTAATCAATCTCCCTAACTCCATTATAACCTCCACCAGTTTTGCTAACCCTACCATTGTTCAAGGGGGGTTGAATTGGTCAAATTGACTAAGCCAGACCCTAAGACCACTTTTATTAGGTTCAATGAGTCAAACAAAACTTGATGAGCCCAGATCTTGGTCTTAGGTTAACCTGGTTGACCTAGTCAACCTAGGGTGACCAAACTAGTCCAAATCACCCCTATTTGAATTTAAAATAATTTCAATTCCACTTGAGCTCAACTCCTAATCAATTTGGGCTTGATTGACCATGTTGACCTAGTCAACACTTGGCTTGGTCAAACCAACCTTGGTTTGGTCAAAATGACCTTTTTAGGACAAATCCATGACCACTATAGCATTTAAAAACCCTCAAGCCTCCCCTTGACCCAAAACATGACCATGGGAGCATGGATCTCTCTTAATCAACCCTAGGAGGCATTCTAGTCATCCATCATAGGGTTGAGACTAAAATAGGGATCTAAGGCTTCATTAGAGGGGACCTTGACATTGCTCTTTCCCTAAACCTCCTCAAGCCCGAATCTTCTTTTATTTAAGCTCTCAAAGCCTCCCCCCACCATTCCCCAATCAAACCCGTCATCAAAGCCTCACCGATAATGAGATCTCTGGTGAACCAAGAACTAATCCCTTCCAAGTGGATTTGCTATCGATCTAGAGCTTTTCAGATTGCAACTTCTTCTACAAACAGGAGTGTGGACAGTCTACAAGTGCAATAAGCCCAAGATCTTATGAATCTAATGTTTGAATTAGGTATAATTTCAAACCCTAGTCTAGGACACCCTAGGTTAAATAACTTTTTGTTAAGCATATTTTAGACCATGAAATTTAGTCCCCATGAATGCTCTATATGCATGGATCATGTGCTTAAAACTTTATTTGATTTGATTGACCCGATCGATTAAATGAGTCATAAAAGGTTTTCTAGGGCATCTCGGTGGTGTGTGTTGGGTATATGAGATCTCCGTCATTGATTATTTGATCAATGACAGAGATCTCATCATTCCATAGTTGTTCTGTACTATAGATCCAACCTTGCGGTTGATTCCCCCATCTAACGTGATCTCCACCATTGATTTTGAATTACAAATGATTAGACAGCCGAGATCACACGCCTACATGGTTAAGTCACACTGCGTTGATTCTCGCACCCCTATAATCATTGGTAATGATTGCATGACAGCGCAATCATTGCCAATGATTGCCTTAGGTTTGAACCCATGAAAAGGAACTCGCCACGTATCTAACCGTAGTCGAATTAATATTTAATTAGTTTAAATTAGTTATAAATGTATTTTAAGTAACTTAAATATTCTTCAAAATTAAAAGTTTCACACTAAAATATTTTAAATAATTAAATAATTATTTTGTAATATATTATTTTAAAATTAAAATTAATTAAGATATATTTTATTTTTTAATTAAATCAGAATTAATTAAATCGTTAAATATTTAATTAATATTGAAATAAATTAAATTTAGATGATTTTGAAAATGTTAAAAGAATT
>NW_021319862.1:1572454-1575090 GCF_001605985.2 Dendrobium catenatum | reverse complement strand
TTAGAGAGAAAGCAATAAATGCATTAAATATATGTATATAGTAGAACTTTTTGTTAGGACATGACTTATAGCTTTATGTCAGGCCAATAATTTTTTTTTCTATTTTTGTGATGTGATAATTTGCATGTGACACTTGTGCTAATTATTTTAACTTTTTTTTATGATTACTATGACAATGACTTTAATTACTATATTATTTTTATGATGTGATAGGTGATAGATTACCCATAGGTTAGAAGTGCTTTTGATACTTACGATATTTTTTGCAGTTGGCCATGATCAAACAGCACTGAAAAGGTGGCTAAAATAAATGAATCATGCATAATTGCTACAGGTGCTTCAGCTTATTAGCCCCCAAATAAATAAGAGTATGACCAAGTGACTGGTTTGAGCATTTTTATTTCATATATAACTGCTTGAAATATTTTATTTTAACTACTTATGATAACCCTACAGGAGAGTCTAGGTTATTCTTTTTATAATTCTGATGTATTATATTTGAAGTAAAGAGTTATAAAAGCTTATAAAAGAAGGCATTTTAATAAAATATGAGGGATCTAAAGAGAAAAAAAATCCCTTTATAGGAATTTATTTTAATTTGGGTACCCTACTAAGGACAAACCATTAGAAGACTGAAGGAAGGTGATCCACAAAAGAGCCAGAAGATGAAGATCAAGATTAAAAATAAACCATTTTAAGATTTGTGTCATTCTAAAGGAGTAGAATCCTCATTGTTATCAATGGAGCATGACCACCATTACTTTCTACGAACATTGGATGTATATTATATGGCACTTGCCATAAACTTTTGGATACTTTTTGCCATAGTTAATATTTTATTAATGTGTTTATTTTGCTTGCACATTATAAATGACATGCTTTTTATAGGTTTATTTCTTACAAGTGTATGTGCCTGATTTCGTTAGGATCATTAGGGATAAAACTTTTCTACTAGTAATTAAAAATTAAAATTTAAAGAATTAAATAGCATAGAAAGATAATGATCTAGGGAATAAGCCAGAGGTCATCTGAGGTCTCATGCATATTATTACATTCCTCTCTTTCCTTATTCAAACCTTCCCACCTATGGGTAGAGTTCAAATAATCCAACCTATGAGGATGAAGTGCTGAACCTAGGAAAGTCTAGCCTTTTAAAAAATTATTTTTGCAAGTTTTCTTAAAATTTCATGCATTCCTAATTTAGAGATTTTAACTAATATACATTGTATTAAAAACTAACTAAAATTAAAATTTAATTATATTAATTTTAGGAGCATAATACCATTCATAAGTATAAGACCACTTATGAACCACTCTAGATGTCGGCATTAATTTCCAAAGACTCAGCCACCTACCCATCTTTCATAAAGAAAAGACAATATGGATTTTATATGATTAGGTGGTTAGCTAGATTTCCTTTTCAGGCAGGATATAATTCTAGAATGCATTAGGTAGGATACGAATGTTAATATTGTGTGTAAAATACTAAACCCACTATAGATTTAGGGTTTAATGTTACTATTATTTGCATCCCATAGTATGCCTGATCGATGGGTAAGTCCTCTATCCTTCTGAGGTAATAAATCACACCTATCTACATCACATGGATGATGCCACCTCCA
This sequence comes from Dendrobium catenatum, assembly GCF_001605985.2. NCBI lineage: Eukaryota > Viridiplantae > Streptophyta > Magnoliopsida > Asparagales > Orchidaceae > Dendrobium > Dendrobium catenatum. Next base: position 1,573,468 of record NW_021319862.1, on the reverse strand, counting down.
TCTTTCTCTCTTATATGATTAGAGTGTAATATGATTTTCTCCAGTTTGTTTTCCATACCTTAGCCCTTCTGGGTGATGATATGAGCCGTGCATGTTAACAAAATCAAGTTGAACCTTTCCGTCCCTATGAATAAGAAGTTCCTAGGCTCCTCCCTATATGTTAATCCCATTTAAGAGAATAACATATGGTCTTTAATCAAGAGTCTTCTTAGGCCCCATCTTAATATATAATTAACCATGAGCACTTGCACTTGTGGGAAATGGAATCTCACATCAAATAAACCCCACTCGAGTTAATGTATTGGATGGGGAAAATCTCAGGACTTTGATCAGGCTATACATATTATTACTCATCAAGGTGCATAGGTGAAAGCCACTATCTTCAATGGTTAATTGTATGTATGATCTCATTTACCCTCTCATTAGACCACTTATAAAGAGTGCAAAGGCCTACGACCATTTTGTCCTACGGGATAATGCGATTATACCCTTTGTATTATACCCCCGCTAGGTTGTGTCCTTTCGGAGGCCCACAACCATCCTTATTTTACCATCCTTTATCAGTACCCCCTCCCAACATCCAACTACCTTCTCTTCCATTCCCAACCATAACTCTCTGTGTTGAGTCTAGTGAATAGGTTGTTAGACCTAAGTTAATGTCCCAAGACTACCAAGAGGGGGGGGGGGTGAATTGGTAGTTAAAAATTTTCCCTCTTTTGATAATTTTAACCGAAATTAAACTTTAATGATTTTTTTTTTATAAAAAGTTTTTCAACCACAATTCTTTAAAACACTAAAGTAAATGCATAAAATAAAAAGCAGTAAAAAATAAAAAGACACACGATTTATAGTGGTTCGGTCTAAACCTGACCTACATCCACTCCCCAGAGGCACCCTCTGAGTATTGCACTAATACCAATAGTGTCTCTCCTTTTGCACCCATAGCAAGGCGGAGAAGCCTTTACAAACACTCTTTTCACCACTACCCGGTACGACAGAGAACCGTCGTCCTTT
>NW_021319862.1:1561979-1568203 GCF_001605985.2 Dendrobium catenatum | reverse complement strand
GCTCCAGTGGTAGGAATCCTCCTTTGAATGCTCTCTCACACTCTCTCCTTGACTTTTCTTTCAATAGGCATGAAGATCAAATGAAAAAAATATTGAGTGGTAGTCTAATTTGAACTATATATACAAAAGATAAGAAAAACCGCCCAAAAACTGCAACTTTTCAATTCTGTACGCAGTGGATCGTCTCGTACGATTGTGGATCGTCCTAGACGATTTTACTTAAAGTGCCGGAAACGAACCTAATATATATTGGTACGAACTATGTTCGTACACGATCATCATCCCGTACGAACTATGTTCGTCCGGTACGAAACGGTTATTTCATAGGTCAGTTTCTAAAAATTCTACAGGACGTAACCAAATAACGTAAGTCGGTTCAGTTCGTCCTGGGACAAACAAGTTTTGTCCTGGATCGATTTTAAACAGAGAGTTTCGTCCAGGGACGAAAATATATTTCGTCCTGTACGATCTCACCCAGAGAGTTTCGTCTAGGGACGAAAATTAATTTTGTCCTGTACGATCTCATACAGAGAGTTTCGTCCTGGTACGAATCTTATTTTTCGTCTGGACGAACATTGCGAGTGAGAATCCCGAGAGTTTCGTCCCGGAACGAATATTAAATTCGTCCTAGACGAATAGGACTTAGAAAATTTTCTCCTCGCATGTTCAATCTGTTGCTTTTCTGAGGGGCTAATTGACATGATCGTCCCGTACAAACAAGGTTCGTCTCGTACGAACAAGGTTCGTCCCGTACGAACAAGGTTCGTCCCGTACGATCAATTCACAAAAATTGTCCCCTAAGAGTGTGTGTTGTGATTTTTTCACTCAATTACAATCACTCCCTTTCATGTAAAAAAAATATGATTTACAAATGAATAGTTTGAAGTTTTTATCGCTTGGAGTTGATTTTCCTGAAATGTTAGTACACACTAGAGCAAAAAAAAATAAAATAAAATAAAACTTCCAAAAACTGTTAGGAGATATATAAAAATAATAATATTTGAAATCATCAAAATAATACAATTTGCAAGAATATAAAACATGCAAATATCAACTCTCTCTACACTCTGTATGATAAATCCCTTTTCACTATTATTCCATCTCACATTCCTCCCCCTGACTCAAGCATTCTCCTATCCCCCAACAAGTTCAATTTGCTTCAAACTAATAATGACAACATTCTTTTGTTACAACCACCTCTAGTGTCTCTAATGTCAATCAAGCTATAATTAGCTTGTACTACCTTCCAAGAACATTAGGGGCACGAAAAATAAAAAGCCCCTAAACCCCTCTTCAAAAACTAATGACCCCTTCCCTTTATTGTTGCCTGGAATATCAGGGGTTTCAAGAGCATGGGTAAAGTCCTATGTTTCAAGAAACTAGTTCGTAAAAATTCTATAGATATGCTATGTATTTTAGAGAACATGATTCATGCTTTTGCTCTTTCAAAACCTTGGTTTAGTGTTTCTCATTCCATTTATTGAATAATGTTGTCATAATTTCTATTACTCAAAATCCAATAGGATTTGGGTAAAATGGAACTCTACCAAGATTAAATTTGCCCCAACCTTCATTTATGAGCTAATAATTAGTGCATTACTTATTCTCACGCTCCTTTTCAATTATCCATTATTTACACTTTGAATTCTCAACATGAACACCTGAAGCTTTGGAATAAATCAGAAAAAATCAGACCCTCTTGTATCCTTCATTTGGTTATACTAGGCGATTTCACTAGCTGCATGTTTCAATCTATTAAAGCTGGTGGTAATATTTTGCAACAAGGCTTTGGGACTTTAAATCCCTTATTTTTTATACAGGTTTGAAGGAATTAGCCTTTGTTGGAAACTTTTTTACTTAATTTAATCAAAGAGTTGACAATCCCATTAATCTCAAGCTAGACAGAGCTTGGGTTAGTGATACCTAGTTGGAATACTTTCATTGCTCATTCTACAAAGTTATGAATCCTTCCTATTTTGACCACTTTTTGATCATTCTACAATCTAACTATCCTATAAGTTCCAAACATATGTGTTTATACAAAAACTATTGGGAAAAAAATGAGAGATATTGGGTTATTCTTACCACTATTTTTTGCCAACCTTTTGAAGGAAACCCCATTTTTTTATCTTTATCAAATGCTTTATAGGCTGAAATCACTTATTAAATCAAAATTTTGGGTTAACTTTAACTCTCTTACCTCCTCCCTATATGATATTTAGGAACAATAAAATGTATGTCTCATGCAGCTAGACTCTATTTTGTTAAATGCCATTTAAATGCTAATCCTATAAAGATTAATGGCCAAATTATTGATTGCAGTTCTACCTAGTCTTCCTGGATCATTCAAGGAGCCATGACTAAATGGCTTACTCTTAGGGAAGATGACCTCAAGTTACTATATGAAATAATATGTTTGAGATGTAATTTCAATATAAATTCTATTACTACTGCTCTGGCTGTGTCTACTTCTAATCATAATAAAGCCATAATATATATATACATTTATTAGCTTAATAATAGTAAATTAATATTTAATTAAATATTTTCTGCAATAGATGATAACTATTAATTAATTTTTAATTAAAGGTAAGAAAAATTCAGGAATTAGTTAAGTGTTGCTTTGATTGTTTGTTGAAATAGAGTTATTGAATTGTGTTTGCTAATAGTTTGCTGAAAACGGTAAAGAAATAGGAAGAAAAGCTGAAATCAATAAGGAAAAAGGGGAAGGAAAGAAAGGGAAATAGAGAGAGGAGGTTTAGGAGAGGAAAGAAAATTACTGTGAATGAAGAGGAATGCGATTTAGATTAATTTGTAAGATTTTCATATAACATGTTGTATTTTATTTGAATGCATATTTAAAAGCTAAATAATGATGCTTTAGGTTGTTCATAAAAGGAAAGGAGGCTAGGGTACGGTAGGAAAATGAATTCACTCGACTACCCTACAGAGCGAGGTGAGATACCCAACCAATAGTGTAAGAAATTAAAGCATTTTTATATACTTAATATAATTGTGGAAGAAATTATTTTATATTAAGCATGTAGTTTATTATTGGTGTAATTGAGATAATTAATTATTATTGCTTCATCCTTTGGTTTACAACAGGGGTGCTCATTTAACCCTAATTTATTCTATATTGTGATGGATGCATGCTCTTATCTCATGGACTCGTATGAAACTCGGTCTGGATTTAGAAGTATTTTTATCGAAGGCCATTACTTAACACACCTCCTTTATGCTGGTGATCATCTTCTGTTTGGCAAAGCTGCTATTCATAACTATAATACCCTTAATTAGATTCTCAACATATGTGCAAACATGTCTGGGCTTCATATTAATCATGAAAAAAGTTCATTAATCTTATCCCCCAATACCTCGATCTCCAATGCCATCTTTGATGCCCTGAACATTCATTCCAATTATGCCAAGCTTACCTGCATTAGCCATCCTATTTCCCTTAAGAGAGAATAGATCTTTAATTTTCACCACTTAACACAAATTATTACTAATCACCTTGTTGGCTTGAAAGCAAGACTTCTCTCTTTTGCAGGTAGGTTACTATTTATTAGATACAGCATTCAAAATACTATTGCTTTTTGGATTCATGGCTCTATCATACCCAAGTCTTGTGCAAGTACATTGGTAAAATTTGTGCCAATTTTGTATTATGGATATTTTAATGCCAGGAAGATGCACGTTATTTCTTGGTGTTATACCTATAAACAAAAACAATTTGGAGGTCGTGAACTCCATGCTATCCAAGCTCTATACCATACCTTTAAGTGCTCCATTACAAGTATAATATAAAATAGCATCACCTTGCTCTCCGACTAGCTTATGACTAAATACCGCTCCTTTTAATTATAATCACTCCCTTTCAATTTTATTTTAAAGAAAAGTACAAGCTTCAAATTTCACAAAGTATCTCATGCTGAATTTTATTTGAAGTCTTCGTAGTCTGGAGTTCGATTTTCCTGAAATGTTAGTACACACAATAGCAAATACAAATATTCTAAAATTGTTAGGAGATAACTACACATTTGAACAAGAATGTTTGGAATCATCAAAACTATACAAGTTGTAAAAATGTAAAGCATGCAAATAATAACTATCTTAACAGGTGTTACACCTATAAACAAAAACAAATGGGAGGTCTTGAACTCCATGCTATCCAAGCTCTATACCATACCTTTAAGTGCTCCATTACAAGTAGAATATAAAATAGCATCACCTCGCTCTCCGACTACCTTACGACTAAATACCGCTCCCTTTGGAAACCCCTTCCCTCTAAGCCCTCTTTATTTTTTAAAAGTATTTGTCTTATAATTAGAAAATTTAAGAATATATTTTCCTTTACTATTACGCCAAATAGCCTAATTTCAATGTTTTGAGATTATTAGTGCAAGGGGGATATTATCAGGGATATACCCAACTCTCATATTCTCTCATCCTTATTTTCTAACAATGCCCTTCTCTTATCTCTCACTATTAATAACTACTAGAATCTATCAGTACTTTACACTGTTAAGCTCGTGAAGGGATTTCATCTATTATGATCCATGAGCTCCATTCCAAATATTTAAGATGAGATGATTTTGGAGATGAACCTCTTAAAGCATACCTTTGGGACTTTTATAATGAAGATTCAATTTATAATAAACATAAAATTATACATTGAGATACTCTTTATTTCCGTGGATGGCTATTTGAGTGGGATTGAAAACTACTGATGTTCTCATCAAAAGGAAAGTTCAGGTGAATAATATATCTCTCTTTGCCTCTTAAACCTAGAAAACTCCTCCCACCTTTTCTTTGAAAGTGATTATTCATTTTTTTTTGTGATTACTGATCTTATTTTTGTGTTAAAAAACTTTGTTTATGAGGCATACTATATTTCTATTTTTTAATTATATTGGAGACTTGGTTAACCCTATTGTGGATTCTAATCATTTTTACCTCTTACCATTTGCTGCTCAAATGGAGACTTGGTTAACCCTATTGTGGATTCTAAACATTTGGAGCTATTACTTGTGTTCAAACACAAGGTGGTTTGACCAAGTATTTCCCTATTTCAGTTGGGTACCAGTCTTAAGCCCATATCTTTTTGCTTTAGTCATGGATGTTCTCACTAGACATTTGCAAGAGGATGTACCTTGGTGTATGCCTTTTGCTAATGATATTCTTCTTGTTTATAAGACTAGAGAGTGAGTTGAAGGTAAAATTAAATTATGGAGGTCAACCTTAGAGTCTAAAGGTTTTCACTTAAGTAGATCTAAAACAGAATATACAGAGTATAATTTTAGTAGTAATAGACCTAGTGAGGGGATTGTGAATTTGGGCGATCAAGTCATTAATAAGAGTACACGTTTTAGATATCTTGGATCTATTTGTTCAGAGTATGGTGAAATAGATGGGGATATTATCAGCAGAATTCAAGTTTGATGGTTGAAGTGGAGGAATGCATCGGGCTTGTTGTGTGATAGAAAAGTACCCCTTAAACTTTAGGGAAAATTCTATAATATGGTGGTGAGGCCTACAATGCTATATGGTGTTGAATGTTGGTCATTAAAAGAGAAGCATAATTCTAAGTTAAGTGTGGCAGAGATGAGGATGCTCAGGTGGATGAGTGGCTTTACCCTTAATATAGGATACAGAATGAGCATATACATGAAAAGGTTGGAGTAGCCCTAGTAGAAGATAAGATTAGAGAGAGTCGCCTTAGATGGTTTGTTCACATAAAACGGTGGCCTTCCAATTACCCGGTTAGGAGAATAGAGGTATTATATTTGAATTATGCTAAGAAAGGTAGAGGCAGACCTAAAAAGACTTAGTTAGAAAATATTAGGAATGACCTTTCTTTATTAGATTTAAATGAGAATTTGACTTTTAATAGGACACAATGGAGAAAAAGGATTCATGTAGCTGACCCCACGTAGTGGGATAAAGGCTTGATGATGATGATGATGATGATGTTGTTGTTGTTCCATTTGCCGCTCAATTTATTACATTTGGATGGGGAGAAATGCTATGAAATTTGGTTTTACTATTTTTAGTTCCTCTACTCCCTATCTAAAAATTAAAAAGGTAGTCAACCTCAAACTCTCAAAGTGAAAAAATGGGAAAATCCTTAGAGCACTGTGGAATGTTATATGATGGTCTTGGTTTGGATGGCTATTCTAGATTTTGGCTTTCGGGGTAGCCAACTCTATTTTGGTTTCATT
>NW_021319862.1:1555716-1561534 GCF_001605985.2 Dendrobium catenatum | reverse complement strand
TAATCTATATTAAATTGATAAATTTATATTTGAATTAAATTTATATTAAATATGAATCAAATTTAAAATTAATTGTGTTTACTTTTTAAATTAGAGAAATTATTATTTATGTATGCTTATTTTTAGTTACAAATTTATATTATTGTATGATTATTATAAGATTATTTTTTATTTAAATAATTTTAATATTTGTTACTTCATGGGATTCATTGTTCAATTTTAATGTCCTTACCAGATTTTCACCACTTTGACTATGCCTTTAATTTCCAACAGCACCACCCCCAGCCCAAAAAAAAAAAAAAAACTTTCAAATTCCAGTTATGCCCTTCAATGATTGTTCTTATTCTTTTGTCCAGTTTCAACGGTGCGGTGAGAGACCAGAGAGTAAGCTTGCCGACGAGGAGAACTATAAATGCCTGGCAGGGATTTTAATTTGCTGTCCTGAGATCGACCATTCTTCTCCGAGGGTCTCCATTCTTACGAGTCAGATTTGTTGGTGGAGAAGGGGAGACCCTGATAGGTACTTTCTGCTCTGCACTAATTGTACTGTTTATTCTTCTGGTTTCATGATTGATGACGCTTTTTGCTGGGTTCTGACGTAGAATTGTATAATGGATCTGTGTCAGAGTTAGGATTATGTTTTTTACTCGGAGCATTTCCTGTTTGTGCTTTCGTCAGGGACGGAGCAGGAGATCCATCCGATTCTTGGGTTCTGACGTAGAATTGTATAATGGATCTGTGTCAGAGTTAGGATTATGTTTTTTACTCGGAGCATTTCCTGTTTGTGCTTTCGTCAGGGACGGAGCAGGAGATCCATCCGATTCTTCAGTTTCGCGCTTCTTTTTGGCTTTTTGATGACATCTTGCCATTGTTTGAATTGGAAAGTTTAGTTTGTAGATTATGTTGAATAGATCTCATCTCGATGTGGTCAATTATAGCTAATTATGGTGTTTGGTTTGGTGCGTTTGGATTTACGCATGTGAGCTGTGTTGTTACTTTAGTTGCAATTCTTTTCTTTAAGCGGTATTCTGACGGAAAATGTGTTTTTCTTTATTTTTTTTGTTATTGCTTTCTTGTAATTTTCTAACTGTTTTTTTTTTTGGTTAATTTTGTTGGTGGAAAGCTACTCTTTGCGACATAATAATTAAGGCTTCATTTATGGCAGTTTTCTTATTTTTTGAAAAGCAATTTTTTATATAAAATTTTTTAAACATAAAATTTTCGTAATAAAAAAAGTTGCTTTAAAATATAGAAAGAAAGTTGTCCTAAGTTTGGGAATCTAGTTTATGTAGTTGTAGTGCATATTAGGAATGAGAGGGTTGTTAGCGAAATTGGCACATTTTTACTAGTAAATTCTATCGTTTGATGTTAAAAGCTGTTAATTTCTATCGTTTTTTATATTTTCTAACAATTATGATTTTTTTTTTTAGATTTAGTATTGAGATTCTTCTAGCAAATTCTTTATTCTGTGATGTGTTAGTCTTGCTTTATAGTTTACTACTGGTGTTGATTATTGGAGACAGATCCATAATCCAATGGTGATGCTATTAAAACTCCAGCTCGGATTATTAAATATCTACTTGTCGTTGTTCATTTGGTTGTACTTTTGGTTTTATTGGTCTTGGGAAATATTGTTTTGTTTAACGTTTGTTCACTTGTTCGGTCTAGATTTGGATAGATGATGGTATAGGTATTGCTTTTACCCATCGATCAATAGTAGTTTTTATCCTTATATTTCTTTTCATTACGCTGATGATGAAGCTAAAGATTCGTTGAATTGTCTTTAGGCTTATGTATTCATTCAATTTATATCTCTTTTGTAAGCCTAAAATTCTACTGAATCCAGCGTTTAGATCCAGATCTTGAAAGTTATACCGATTATAAACAAAAATAGCTTGATAAAACTCCATTCTTTTACTAGTATCCAATTGACATCTGTATGAATATTTGTTGAATGTTGTTCTAACTTAAGCATTTGTTCATTCCCATGCCCCATGATATTAACCCTCTTAGTATAAATGATTATGGATACTTATGTGTTAACAGCCTGCGCCTGCCCTTTTCTGCCTCATATCAGCGATATTATCGGTTGATTAACCAACTTTGGTCCGTAAATGCAACGCTAACGTAGTAAAATGCCAGTTTTCTTAATCTCATTTTGTTGATCTTTAAGTAGATTTATTGAATGTGATGGCCTTATGGTTTAGCCGATAGTTCAGTAATTTCTATTTTCTGATTAGTTCCAACTTTCCTAATTGCACAATTAAATTTATTTACCCAATTTTAATGAATGATGCAAACTACTTCTTGCTTTTGGCTTATTCTCTTAAGCTTTATCTTTTCCCTTTTCATTCTCCCTTTTTTGGGAAACTATTCCGTGCTCCTGTCGACTGTAAGTTTGTTCTTGAGCACCCTTTCCTAATTTCAACTCTTTTTTATGTACTGTTTAACAGTTTCATAGTTGAGCATGACAACTCGTGTTTACTGCAATGCATGCTTTTTTCAGAAGATCCTTGATTTTCTTTTAAAATCCAATTGCACCGTTCAAAAGATTTTTGCTAGCTTTTGACTACTGACATTAGTTCAGTTAGTCACTGCCCTTTATCTGCAGTAGGAGTTCTTAGTTTTGAAACCTCCATGAAAAAAAGAAAATTCTAGAGCTTCGTCCGTTTTTTCTTATGTAACATTCACATGTTGTGGTGGCTAGCTCTATCACTTGCTCTAAGTTACAGGGAGTATGCATTTTAATATGCACGTCTTAAATATTTCTTCTTTTAGCAATATCTTGAACTCATTTCTGTCAATCCCAATATTGTTTGCAATTTTAGAGAGGTTCACTTCTTTAATTTTGTATATTTTCAACTTTATTTTATTTTCATTGTTTCTTGTATTGTAGGCCATTGCGGCGTATAAGATGAAAAGTAAAGATGGAAAGCCTGGAAGTAACCCTGATAAAATTTCCAGGGCAGGTCCTATGTGTTTAATGTTTGTAGTGTTATGTGGATTTTCATTCTATCTTGGAGGCATCTTTTCTTCTGAGAAAAATGGCTTCCTCTATAGTGATTCAATACCAGCAACAGTGAATCATAAAGATAATGCACTTGTTCACGTTCAAATTGAGCCTATTACTTTCCCAGATTGTGGAATTGACTATCAGGATTACACGCCATGCACGGACCCAAAGGTAATTCAAAATATGTACGCATGTCTTCCTTTTTCTAGAGATTAAAGTAAGATTAGTTAACGGGAAGCCCTTAGAAAGTATTCGGGATTCATTAAAAGGGCTTATGTCAATTCAATGTTCCCTAAAGATGATTGAAAATTTTGAAAGATTGGTGAAATTGTAAAACTAGATTTGTTTATAATGCCTCTTTTCTGATTAAGATCGAGAATGGCTTAAATAGGGACTCTCCAATTAACATGCTAAATCCCAAACAGCTTCACATCAGTATCTCACTGATCTCATCCTTAATCTTTCCTATTGTCATAGTTTGTGATAGTAAATTTGAAAAGTTGAACTTTCCTAAACCTATGAAATAACTTATAATAACGTTGTGCCTATGGATGCACATGTGTGCTTCATCTTCTTTATGAACAGTAAACCATTTTGCTAAGACATTCACTAATTCAATTTTTTGATAAATAATCGAATCCCCAGTTGATGCTAAATAATTATCTTCATTTTGCATAGAGATGGCGGAGGTATGGTAATTATAGACTCAACTTCATGGAACGCCATTGCCCACCAATAAGCGAAAGGAAAGAGTGCCTAGTGCCCCCACCCGCGGGATATAAAGTTCCAATCAGATGGCCACAGAGCAAAAATGAATGTTGGTATAGGTAGGCCTTTTAATGTTTTTAATTTAGTCATCTACCTTGCAGACATATTAGGCTTTCAAAGGTCATATTTCTATTTTCTCAAATTTAATAGACAGGCATCTGAAAAATATTTTCATCGAATGTACATGGTTCAGAAACGTGCCATATGATTGGATAAACAATCAAAAATCAAATCAACACTGGCTAAGAAAAGATGGTGAGAAGTTTCTCTTCCCTGGTGGAGGTACTATGTTTCCTAATGGGGTTAGCAAGTATGTTGACTTAATGGAAAATTTGATTCCTGAAATGAAGGATGGGACAATCCGAACTGCCATTGATACCGGTTGTGGGGTGAGTCTTTTGCCAAATTTTATTTTCTTTAATATCTTTATTTTTTATGCTGAGACTGCTCCCAAAGCTTGTTGAAATTGACGATCAATATTTTACTTATTTATTATGTAAGTTGTATTGTTGAGCTATAATTTTTTTTGAAAATGAATCAAAATTCACAATATGCAAATTATGCTCTTTGCTTTTTTATCTTTCATGTTTTATATTGTTTTTTTGTCTGAAAATATATTAATTTTATGGCCTGAATGAAATATGATGTACATGTTGGGGTAAAATCTATAGATTCTACTAGATTAATACTTTACATTATGCCATTATACAAATGATTCATTTAATCTAAATTTTTATTTAATTTCAGCAGCAACACTGATTATGGTGCTAAGTTATTTAATTTGGTAAGAAAGTATTTATTTGTGATGTTGTTTTTCTACTCAAATAGCCAAAAAAGCAATTCTATCCATCTGATGGACATGTTTTGTCATCCTACCTTTAAGAATTGTCAATTCCCTTCCCCATGTTTTGATTATTACCCATTTTTGCTTCTTTGATAAAGGGTGACTTGCAATCATAACGTTTCTTAGAAATGTCAACAATATGTGATAGCATTTACGGTCTTCTTCAAGCTAAGCATTTCGTTTCATTCTTCATTTGATCTTGATTGAATTTTGGTAGCTTGTTTAATTTCACTCACTTTAAAAATTGAGCTAGAAGCATTATTATACAATTTTGTTCATTGTCCTCTTGTTTAAGAAAAGTGCACTTGTATGTGCAATGCATTGCAAACAAGGCCAAAAAAAAAAAGTGCAGAAAATAGGAGAAAAAGATCCCATAGCGACTAGGGGCATGATTTTTTTGTTCATAGATAAGTACAAAGGTGCCCTTAAATCGTTTCTTTTATCTCGTGAGTGTTTCCACTATCTCCTTTTATTCTTACTCCTCTTATTCCCCCTCCTTTACAGCCAACTCCAATCTCAAAGCAAACGAATCCTTAAAAATCCCTCATAGAAAGATTATATAAATTCCATATATCACCTTAAGCTTTCCTTTATGAACCAAGATCACACCTAGACAGGTTGTACATAAAGTTCATTGTTTATTGCTCAACCTCAAGCCGGCAACAAATGGTGGATCGCTGCACCATTGATGATCTTGTTGCCGGACCATCTTGCTTTAAGTTTGTTGGTCTTACCTAAGGCCAACCTTTATAACTTCCCAAAAATGCATTGCTACTATTGAACTCCAGTCGATCTTGGCTATTCTCACGATTATGTACTTTTTAGTCATCACTATCAGCTGCCACCAACCTTCTTTGATAAACCTCCTCACCATTTGGGATAACAACAACTATTGATGCCCTTCCACCAAAACCTGGCAACACTAACCAGCATTATCACTGATCTAAGACTCTACATGACGCAAGAGCTCTTAGATATGTTATATGATAAACATTTCTTTTTTTTTTTTTCCAAATAAGTGGCAGTCAAATAAGTGGCGGGCCTGTGGCCTATTGTTTGTGTATATATATCTTGTCCTGAACTTGAATAAAGGCAGCTAGAATTATACCCATTTTTGTTTCTATTTGGTTTCTCTGTTTTACTTTAGAACTGTGGGCTCCGAAAATTCGGCCCCGGCCTCCCCGCTCGCCCTT
>NW_021319862.1:1499587-1555616 GCF_001605985.2 Dendrobium catenatum | reverse complement strand
GCTGCCACCTCCATAGAAGGCGCACACCGGCGTAATTAATCCCTCGACGAGCCTACCAACAACTAATCCCTCAACGAGCCTACCAACAACTAGGTTTACTTCTACACCCTTGCTTCTTCGCTGAAATATGCTTGTACATGTTTAAGGTTTCTTCAAAAACCAGTTTGTATCTGCATGTTGCGTGTGAACTCATTTTTTATTTCCTAGTTCTCTTGTGTATCAGTTGCTTCCATTTGGGGCTTGGGTGAATACAGAGTTTATTAGTACGGGTTGTCCCAAACCCCTCAATTATCTGTCCTGCTTTGTGCATTTCATCGATTCCCAGTTCTATGCTTAGGGATTGTCTGATTGGATTAAAGGTTGATCTAAAATATTGTAGACATTTTTTTTCCCTACTGTTTGATTTTATGTTGACCGTTGATTTCTTAATTGAAACTCAGGATTCGTTTGGGACAGTTTTCTTAATGATTTTTAAAGCAATTTTTTAGCACAAAAAGTTTATTTTTTGTACTAATAAGCCGCTTTAAGAAGCAGTTAGAAAGCCGTCTCAAACTTGAGGAGCTTTCTTAAGGGGCTGTGGATGGATACTATTGTTTTATCTCGAATAGGCTGTCCTAAATCCCTTGCTTATTCTGATATGATTGTCTTAAATCACTGCTTGTATGAGGGTTATTTGTCAGGGTTTCAAAAATTGATCAAGCTTTTCTGTTTAAGATGTAATGTTTTGTTGGATTTAGGATTTGTTTTGGGGCAAGTTTCTTTATAGTTTTATTTTTCATACAATAATTGATATCAAGCTTGGTTATAAATTTTTTTATTATTTAAAAAAAAATTATAATGGGATGATTTTTTATGATTAAATTTATTAGAACTTAGATGATCATAAAAATTTATGGGCTGACTTGTAAAAAAATACTTTATAATAAGCACAGCACTAGCTTGTCAAAAAAAATATTTTATCAAAAAAAATATTTTATCAACAAAAATATTTATAGAAAATTGCAACAACCTCAAATGTAAAATTTGTGAACTTTATGAAATGGTAGGGGTGTAAAAAAATAATTCAATAGAAAAAATTTGGATTTCAATTGACCAGTGGAATGGGAGGGAGAGGTTTGTGTTCAGAATTTTGACCCGCTTTTTTGTTTCAAATTCTTTTGTTTTTTTAGTATGATTTTTTATCAATTTATTTAAATTTATAGTTAACAAGTATTACATAATAATTACTTTTTTAATTCAAACATGTCATATGGATAAGAGTAAAAAAAAAAAAAGATTATTTCTATTTATTATGCCTGTAAATTTTATCTGAAGGGAGAGTAATTGTAGGAGATCTAGCAGTCAATTTGCTACATTTTCTTCTTTTATTTTCAGATTAAAGTTTCGTTTGGAAAGTTTTTTATCATTGTTTTTTTTTATTTTTTTTCAAGAAATTTTTATGCTAAAAAGTGATAGATAAAACAATTAAAAAATTATAAGATATTAATTTAAAAGATAAATATAAATAGAACAGCAACAGGCGATTGTGGGTTCGAGTCCCACCGGGCGTGTTTGCTATTGTCTTCTTGTCGACAGGAAAAGTACATTTTTTCCTGTTTCTTTTTTTCAAAAATGGAAAATTATAATTTATTTAAAGTTTACAATGTTTGATTACGGTTTGATTTTATTTTTATTTAAGATTTAATTGTAAATTTATTTATGGGATAGTAATTTTCTTTTGTTATATATATTTTTTATTTATAAACACAAAGTTATGCAAGTATGCTTGTTAAAATACTATTCTTTTTTGGTTTTTGAAATTCTCATATTCTAATGACCTTTTTTTTTACCGTTGAACCATGTTTAAAAAATGTGCTTGCATGCTAGCTTATATTGCTAATGTTTAAAAAAATTTCAGCCTGAGCTCTCACTACTCTAAAAAAAAAAGGCATGGTTGTCATGCTAACAATAAGAAATATCCTTGAAGGTAGAGGTATAATTACATTAATACACTCAATAAATAATTGATTATTTATTCATTTAAAATTCATTTATTTATATAGCTAAATAAACAAGAACACATTTTTTTAACTTGATAAATAAATGAACAAACTTGAATGTTGGGGAGTAACTCATTTATTCATCTTTGTATATATACTAGTTTATCATTTAACAAGTAATTTGATAAAATATTTATTTAAGTTTCATTTGAGACGACTTTCTTACTGATTTTTAAAACAACTTTTTATTTCAAATTTTTTAATTTTTTAAATAGAAAGATGCTTTAAAAAATAGTAAGAAAGCAGTCCCAAACGAAACCTTAATCATATACTAATAGCTTATTTGATGCATTGTTTCATATTATTATGGCTTCGTTTAACTACTTCTTAAAGCAACTTTTTAATAAAAAATTAAAAAATTTTAGCAAAAAAGTTACTTTAAGAAGCAATTAAAAAAACTATCTCAAATGAAGCCTATATCAACTCTATTATATTCTACACATTATACAAGTTATTTACAGTTTTTCAAGAAATAAACAAACCAAAAACAAAAAAAACAAAAAATTGCAAATAAAATTAAACCACAAGATTAAAAAAAAAAAAAGTAATGTGAAACCGCTGAAATATGTATTCTTTAATCTTTATACAATATGCACACGCTTGTAGCTGGCAAGGTTGTGAAAGGCGACTCCCGGAAGTGGCTTACAAACTGGAACTAGAATCATATAGTTTAAACAATATAAAGAAATCCTCTTTCAAAGTCTGCATATACGGCTTCAAGCCTTCAAGATTTCTGCTTCGAACCCAATGAGTTGTTTCTACAAAGAATTATAATCCATATAATGCACATTGTAATACACACAATTGAGATTCTTCTCAGAGAATATGATTCAGGCATTAGTAACACCAGCGGCGGAGAATCTAAGCTGAGTTTAGAGTTTGAAAGTCCTCTAGCAGATAGCCTATTTAGCACACAATTGTATACAGAGTAAAACCATAAGCAGCTGATAATGTTCTATTAAGAGTCCTTTAGATGGAATTCTCTAATACGCTACAAGTGATTCACAATAGGAGAGAACCGGATACCAACCAGAATGAGCCGCATCAGCGATACTAAGCCTCGGTACCGAGAGATACCGAGCCGCGGGCTTAGGTATCCGGACGGGTTCCGCTTCCGCACAGAATATTTTTTCCCACAATAGACACTTGTTGTGCTCAGCAATGGGATGGGGCAAGTGAGCTCTGCGTTATGATGAACGCTAAACCTAGTTATGTTGCTTGCCCTACCAGATGCGGTATTACATATATTACACTTGGTCTGCTCAGCTGTAAATGGAGTGAGTGCGCAGATATCCATATTTGAATATTTTCTTAGCTATCCCACCTAATTTTTGGACTTTTGGCTCATGTGATGGGAGGTTTGGTTATAGTTTTCTTCTTTTGTGTTGAGCTATTCTTCAAAAAATGTACCAATTTGGCTAGCTGATCCTTCTGGATCAATGTGTAATCAATTGCTTTTATCGATACAAAATTTGAACTACGGCAATCACTATTCTTTAAAGAAAATTATTGCATAAATACTTTCTGAAGGAGAATTTATAAGCTATATATCAACAGATCTCGCTGAATGTCAGAAATTTTCTAAAGTTATATAGCAAGTAATTATCACAAATCTTGAAGAAAGCAGCTTTAATAGGAACGCTGAAGGTGATGGAATGATACCAACGTTAATTTATATGTCTAATAACCGAAATGTTCTTTCAACTGTACATGATAAAAAGTTATAAACAGACCATTTCAAATATGCTAAAGCATTACCTTATTCAATTCTATGCTAAAGCATTACCTTGATTCTATGATATTGAGATAGATTTTCTATGCTTATGTTTCATTATTTTCTCCCATAACTTTATCATATGACAAATAAGGCTTTGTTTAGGGCAGCTTATGCTTTTATGTTTTTGCAGTCAAAATAATTTAAAACTATTTTATCAACCACAATTTCTATTTAGCTTCTCAAAAATAATTTTCAAAAGCAAGGAGACAATAGGAGAGTTCTCCCAAACAAAAGCCTAAGTTTGATCAGAAAATGGTTACCACAACATTGAACATCTCCAATGTTACTAAGTGAGGCTGAATCTCCAAATCTCACTAGGTATGCAATTTAGACCTCTTGCATCTTATAAATATTCTGTATTTTCAACTCAACTTAATTTTTCTGATAAAATTATACATTAATTACTATTATCTTCCAAAAATATTTATACTTTAAATTTCTCATATAATAATTATTCAAAGTATATTTTCATATTTTCTTGATCCTATCACTTTTTATTGAAAACATTTTTTGCATCATTTTAATGCATCTACCTTGATTACTGTCATTCTATGATGCACCGACACTTCTCCTCAAAGAGGCGTGCAGTGTCCGACACCATGTCCGACACGACACTCGCCCGACACTCCTCCGACACGTGTCGGACACATCGAAAACGTGTCCGATTAAAAAATATTAAATACAAATTGGACACACTTGTCGGACACACGTATCTTAAATATTTTATAATTTTTTTAAATAGAATTTCTTGTATTTGGTGGGATTTAAACTAAATTTCTTATTTCATATCCACAACACCAAATCAACGTCCGCACCTAATACCCAATCATCGAATATTCTCATTTTCATTTCTTTTTGGCAGTGAATGTATGTTCATCTCCTCTCTTGGTGACTGATAAACAGCATCGACGTCTGACTCTCGATGTCCTAATACTAATCATTTTAAGCACAAATTCTAGTTAAATGACTTATTATTTTCAAATTGTTTTTAAAATTATACTTATTTAATTTTTATATACTATTTTTTAAATATAAAAACTATAATACCGTGTCCGTGTCCTATATTTTCAATAACTAACGTGTCCCGTGTCGTGTCGTATCCGTGTTGTCGTGTCCGTGTCTGTGCATCATAGCTTCCATTAGATCTCTTCTCTCTTGCATAAGTTATTTATATCTCTTTTCTTATTCCTTAGTGCTAGTCTTTTATTGGAAGTTATCACTTTTCTTTGAAGCCTATCCTCTTGCAAGACTTCTATTTTCCTGCTCATTGCAAGTTAAAGCAATAGTTAGTTCTCACTCCTTGATTTCAAAGCAAATTTCCAACCTTAATAATCTTTTTATCTCCTCACTACACTTCCAACTCTCTATCCTTATATTATTTATTTCCATGTTCTCCTTAAACTTTTATAGTAACCTTTTGTTTTTTGAATATAACCATCTTATTCCAAACAAGGTTTAGGCAAACTGTATATTTCAATTTATTTCTCTCTTAATAACTATTATCATAAAAGATTAGCAACTTCTCCCATTCAAAATATATCATCTTATCCTTAAGAAACTATTCTTTATTGAGCATTTTTTTGCACTCCTACAACATACATTGATAACTACTACACTATTAGACTATTATGATCAAAATTTCACCTATAACTATTTTAAAATCACATGCTACCATGAAACCAAGGTTTATATCTTTTATCTCTATTATATTTCTCGTTCAACCCACCACAAATCTCTGATAGAACATCCTATTAGAACGTCCACCCTAAATCGCTCAAAATAATTATTTTTTTTTTCTTTCTTAGGTGCACATTATAATATTTTATCCATGTCATTGAAGAATTGATTTCTCAAACTATCTTCTAATCTAGTTTGAGAGTTACAAGTGAAAAAAAATAAAAACTAAAAGTAAATTACACCAATTTTAAGGATCTACAAATAAATTTATGTTCGGAAATAGGGCAATGTGGCTATATCATTCTCACTGCATATACAAAAAACCAAACTTGAATACTATTAAATTTCAGCTCGAGCATATTTAAAACTGTTAAACAAGCTTAATGGGAATTTAAAACTCAAGTAATGTTAAACAGGGCTATACCTAGTTATCTACCAGTTGACCCGTTTACAGCCCTAATATTTCTAAACACAATTACAGAAACGAGATCGGCCATAGATCCATCCTTTCTCACTAGGAAGGAATCAATTATAAATAATCAGTGTGTTGGCCATAAAATGACACAAAAAAGCAGATCAAGTCCCACCACATCTAGCGACTTGAATGAATGAAAAAACTACTGCATAGAAATTTACATTATAATAGACATGGGGAAAACATGAGAGCCCCCATTTTATAAAAAGAACTAGATGTGGAGGACAGACCTGATAGAGGAATTGGAGTTGTAGAAGCGGGAGAAACGATGGCGGTTTGGAGGTTTGGGCTTGACGGGTTTCTTGCGGAGGCCGAAGATTTCCTGCACCAACGGCACGTGAACCAGCACCGTCTTCCACGCCACAAACCAGCCTACAATGAAAAGAAATGAGATAATTAGGGCATAACGAGGCCGTCGAGAGAAGGAATAAGGAATCCGCTGCAAGACTGCGGTTAATCGATCGAGGAGAGGAGCTTTAAAGATTAGGCTGTACAGCCTGAAATCTCTACTTACTAAGGAGGATCAAGGAGAGGATGAAGAGGATCGCGAGAAGAGGTCGGATGAAGAAGATGCTGGCGTTTTCCCACCACCATCGCAATTCGTAGGGATACTCGAATCCCATCTCTGATCGGCCGTTGTCGAATTATGGTCGGGAGAGTAAAATTAAAAAGTTTTTATCAGTTCTATTTATAAAAATTGATAAAAAAGATCAAAAATTCAAAATGATTCTCTCTTTATGAAGAATTAAAATATTCTCTAGGAAATTGATGGTTGAAAATGATCAAACTATTTTGTTCTTTCATAAAAAATTAATAGATCTAAAACGGAATATATGGAGTGTAATTTTAGCTGTAATAGTCCTAGTGAGGGGATTTTAATATTTACTCTTCTACCACCTAAAAGCTCTATCCCTCCTCAAATATAACACTCTGTTTCTCTCCCGTCAGAACCAACCCCAGAAAGTTGTATTTCGCGCAGGAATTTCTTCTCCGATGATACGGCGGTGGCGAGAGGGGGTGCTAGCCTTCGATGATGTGGCGACTGCCGCTCAGCCTTCTCGGGATGTTAGGCATCGGCCTCCTCCAAATCAACGGCCGCTACTTGATAGCATCAAAGCCATACGTCCCCAAAATCCGGGTCCCGTCCACCATGAATCTGCGCATGCATTTCTCAAAGTTCTCATATCAAAGGTAGCATCTAATTAAAAGCGCTAGTTTTTGTTGGCTTAGATAATTTGTTGGGGATTCCAGATAACAGAGTAGGTGTGGAAATCCTTGGTGGGATCGAACCAGAGCTTGAACTGCATCTCCCTATTGTCCTTCCCCTGTGTGAACACGTTGGTGTGCAATTTGTAAGGGTCGCCGCTAAGGTTCCCAAGGAACTTAAAATCGATCTCATCATGTGTTGGCCCCTGAGACGATAACTGCGCGTAGACGAAGCAGTAGACACCATCAGTTCAATGAATTTCGAGCTCTTAATGGAGCTAACAGCATGAGAATGTTACTTACATAGTAGGCGGTGACGGTGCCGGCAGAATTGCCGGGGACGAGCTTGAGCTACATGTCAATCTTGCCGAAGAGATACTCACTCTTGGACTGGAAGCCGAAACCTGAAGCATTGTCGAGAGAAAGAGTCAAAAGCTGCCCGTTATTGAGTATCTTTGCGCGACCATCGCCCCAAGTAATGTCGAAGTCATTGTTGAAGCTTCCTGCGACGGCGAGCGTAGCAACAAGCAAAGCGCACGCAAATATAGGAAGCAGCAGCGAATTGGCCATTGAAGAGCAAGTCATCATGAAGCATCAATTAGAAGGCGGATGAAGTAGATTTGGAGACTGATGCCTAACAGGAGGCCGATGCCTAACGTCCCGAGAAGGCTGAGCGACAGTTGCCACATCATCAAAGGCTAGCACCCCCTCTCACCACCGCCGCATCATCGGAGAAGATATTCCTGCGCAAAATACAGCTTTCGGGGGTTGGTTCTGACAGGAGAGAAACGGTGTGGTATATTTGAGGAGGGATAGAGCTTTTAGGTGGTAGAAGAGTAAATATTAAAGTTTAGGTGTTAGATAAGTAAATAGAGAGGTTTTAAGTGTTACGTATGTAAAAATCCCAAAAAATATTCATTCTCTTTATGAAGAATTAAAATATTCTCTAATTATATTAAAAGAAGATTTTGATCTCATAAGTCTTTAAAAAATAGTCTATAAGAATCAAAATATTCTATGAAGTTGATGGAACAAAATGATATTTTATTATAGTTTATAACTATTTTGATCTTTCATAAAAAGTCATGGATCATTTTGATTCTTTTCTCTAAAAAATTTTAAGAACGATAAGCTTTACAACAACAACATCAAACCTTCCTCACATTACATGGGGTCGGCTAAATGAAATTTTTGCTTTCATTATGTCACGTTAAGAATCAAATTCTTATTTAAATTTAATAAAAATGCAGTTTCTAATATTTTTTAATTAATTTTTTTGTCTACCTCTACTTTATTAACATTTTCATTGTCACATCCTAAGTTCTAGATGAGAAAAATTGAGGGTTGTGTTACCTGGTCAACAGTCAGCATAAAATTCATCGAATAATCATTACGACGATGAGTAAGGGTGGAACCAGCCTCTCTTTTAAGCGTGGACAAAATAAAGTTGTGAATTGTAAATCTTATATATGTAATAGAAAAGTTTTTTTTTTTTAATTTGGACAATTGCATTTATTGAAGGTGGGCAAAATAATTAAAATGTATATTCTTCTAAGAAAAAAAATATATTTTTGAGTGAGCAATTGCCCAACCTGAGCACTTCCTAGTTCCACCCCCTAGATGAGCTTTGATGTCTTTTAAATTTATATTGAGATTACTATTAGTTCTAATAATATTTGATTGCAATAATTTTCATATTATACATATACATATACTAAATTATATGTACATTATTTTAAGAGAAGCACCATATCTTGCCTTCTTAAAACCCTCAATACGCCTCGACTATAAGATGAAGGTGAGGATGTTAGGATGATTGCTATCACGACAAGACATACATGTTCGAACAACAATCGGAATCATGACAAGGCGCTCATGATCGAGCGAAACAAAAGTAATGTGCACGACTAGGAAGTAAACTTAATCGGAAAGTTCAAGTTTAAATTGTCAAGTATGCGGGTACCATGGAGATTGAATCGAAGACTCGAAGATGATCAAGATGTGTTGAAAATGGTTGAGCCCAAGCATGACGAAATCGAGGTCAGCAAATGGATCCACGGAATCCAAGTTGCCGCTTTCAAGTTGAAGCGTGCAAGAAAATGAAAAACTATGCTTAGATAAGGAACAGAGAGAATCAATGCATCCCGTCTAATCGATCGCGCTGGCAAACTTATAAGATTCCAATTTTTGAAATAGTAAAGCTAGAAATCCTAAATTATGAAATTTAATGAATTTTTTATATTTAAAATTCGATGAGTATATTATATTTATATGATTTATATAAAATTAAATATTTTGAGAGCTCAAATTCAGAAATTCTTGAAGGAAATAACTCCGCTCAAAATTTTCATGATAAAGCATGAGATAAGTAAATTATAATAATTATTTAATAATTAATAAATGCATTAATAATTATTGTTGTATAAGCTAAATAAGATCAATAATATTTTATTATTATTAACTATGATGATAAAACATTGAGTGGAAGAAATGATAAATACAAATTAACAATTTAAAAATAATTAGAAATCAATTTGGACTTTCATTAAGAAAGTTGTGGCTTTTAACTAAGATCGCTAGTATTTATTTGTTGTAATTATTAAATCTAAACATGGATAATTAATTAACTAATAATTGGTCAGATTAATTAATATTTAGCCATTTACATTGTTTAATAAGGGATTAGTTAGTAATTCAGTGTAGGTTTTCTAAAATGATGATTGTTGTTGTCAGAGTTGCATTGCATGCCTTACAAACAAATGTTGAAATACACAGCTCACCTTAGTCTGTTGGTTGAGAGCTTAGGCTTCCAATTAAGAGGTCTTGGGTTCGAGTCTCTGTGTATGCGTTGTGTGTGTGAGTTTGCCTTAAATGACCTAAATGTCCAAAAAAAAAACAAATGTTGAAATATAAGAGATGACCGTTGCACGTGGCATATAGTTAAGAATATTATTAAAGTTATAAATATGATGAACATATCGCATATATAGACAAAGTCATTGAAATCAAAGTATGTTATATTTTAGAAGAACTCTAGAGCTCTATATAATGTTAGAGCATAGTTATTTTATTATCATTGGCTAACATCCATCGCCCGACTATAATCACATCCAAATGTCATCACCTTATTGCCATTATTTGAACTATATAAATTAACTACTATCATCTGACTACTTGATTATTGTCTGTAGAACATCGTTGTTTGATTGTCATTTATCTCCCGACTGTTATCATCTAACTATCATTGCCCAGCTTACATTGTCAGACAATGGTCCTCCAACCACCATCACATAACTACGATTCTTTGACCATAGTCACTTGACTAATATCCTTCAACCATTGCCAAGCAACAACGATCATCTGACCATTATCGTCCGCCTACGATCGATCCTTTGACCTCTATTGTCTATCTACCTTCCTCATATCACTGTCTCTTGGTTACAATCTTCTGACCCATAATCTTTTGATAATGATCGCCAAGCTACACCGACGCCTATTTACTTCATCACTTAGCATCACTAGTAATGTCAACCCACACCATTGTTTTATAAGATCAATGTATGCTACCCATACAACCTTTGACTCTCTACATTAGCACTCGGATTTATGCTAGATTTCTTGATCTGTGGCCTTCCCTTCTCAAAGGATTATGGTTAAAGAAACAAGCAAATGATCTCTTAAAAGTAGATTCCATGCCATAGGACTCTATACATTGCTAGTTTACTATATTGAATCAATGCCTTCATTTGAGAAAGGACATCATTTATAGCCGATGATAAACAGTAGCAAAATCATTTTAACTAGGCAAAGCCCATGATTTTTCTATTTTCTGAGTTTTTATGTAAAAACTTTGGTCTCTTGTAATTTTTACATTCCTCTTTTATTTGTGTGTATGCTAAATCTTCATATAAACACTATGACAACAAACTCACTCTAATAGATTAATTTTCTATTATCAATAATTAATTCATTTTTGCCAAATTAGATAAAAAATTTATAAACAAAATTGAGTAAGATTTCAAATTTTAGAAAAAAAAAAATTTTTTTGATCAAATTTTTTGCTAAGTCATTAAATTTATTTTAAAATCAGTACGGTACATACTTTGATTATTTCTTTTATATATTATACTAATGAATTGTTTAATCGTCATAAAAAAAATATAATGAACAAATTTGAAGAAAAAATTAGTTCAATTAACGACCAACTCTCATAAAAAGGACTAAATTCTTAAATTGAATATCTTTTTAAAATTTTGGAGACTCAACATGCAATCGACCAAATTCTTATTTATATGCTTAATGTCAAAATATTTAAAGCACATTAATAATAATTTTTAAATCACAATTAAAAATCACTAACATTATGTTATCAATAATAAAAAATATTTTTATGTATTTTTTGCTTTCTTTTAAATATAAAAATATTATATTATTATATAAATAAATATAGAATTTCAGTTACTAGATATGTAGTTAATTAAAAGGTTAGATCTGGTTTTAAAATTTTGCCCTGGGAAATATGAATGGCCGATGGGAGTTAGCGTTAGGCATTTAAAAAAAGGAACCGGAAACAGATAATGCGAATATAACAATGAGTGTGTGACAGTTCATGAGAATAGTACTCGATGCGCTCGACGATTCCTCCTTTCTCCCCGTGAACCTGTCATCTTTTCTTCCACTATTTCCTCATTTTCTTCCTTTCTTTTAATTCCCGGCTGTCAGCCGCTTAAGAAGAGAGAGACTCCTGCCATCTCGAAGAGGTACTTTTCTGGCAGAAAGTTGCTAGATTTCTTCCAAAGCTATGAACTTTGAGAAGAAAGTAAGGGAAGGAGAGAGTGGCAGCGAAGCAGCCTTTGGTTGTCGGAGGAGGGTGATGGCGGTTGTTGACGGCGGAGCTCCGGCGAAGCAAGCCATGATGTGGGCTCTTACCCACGTATCCAACAAGGGAGACATCCTCACTCTCCTCCGCGTTATTCCACACTCTGATCACTCTCCCTCTTCTTCTTCCTCCTCCTCTAAGAAAGAGGAACGGGCTCGCCTTCTTGTCAGCTCTCTTGCCTCCCTCTGTAAAGCCTGCCGCCCTGAGGTAATATTAGAAAGTATTAATTTACAATTATCCCCTTAATTAAGTTAGCAGAAAACAAATGATTTTGTTTTTCAATGTTTGCAACACATTATTCCCTTAAAATTAAACTGAAATTTGTTTCTCTGTTTAATCTTTTTCTGATGCTAACGTCCTGACTAAATATATCAGGTGGAAGTAGAAGCTCTAGTGATCCGAGGACACAAGCTCGCTACTGTACTCAGTCAAGTCAAGAAGTTGGAGATCTCTGTTCTTGTTTTAAGCCAAACAAAGCCTTCACTTCTGTCATGGTAAGAACAAAGAGATATAAAATGAGAAATGTATCATTTTGAGTAGATTTGAAAATGTTCTCTGTCCTTAATGCAGCCTCATGATGAGCAGAAAGGAAAATTTTGTGGAACAGTGCATTGAGAAGGCAGAGTGCTTGGCCATGGCTGTGAGTAAGCAGAGCAATGGGATTGGGGGTTACTTGGTGAGCACCAGATGTCAGAGAAACTTCTGGCTTTTGGCTTGAGATATTTCGCTTCACAAGATAAAAACACTGTGCAAAGTAAAAACCAGCAGCTTTTCTTACCATTACCAAGAAGTTTTAATGTCGATAAAAGATGTTTATTATTATTATTAACAAGTTACTGCGTGTTTTTTTGTTGATCACAGCATTGATAAATCTCTCGTTAATGTGTCAAATTTTCAGGAAATTATTCGATGCGGACATAAGATCTAGAGATGCATTCGGATACTGCGTATTTTATGCTTAAGCTCTGCGTATTTACTGAGTATATACTACATATTGCAGTAAATAAGCATCAAATATTTAGTTGTGAGTATTTGTTATTTATTTGCTGTGTATTTACAAATACGCAGAGTGTAAGCAGAACGTACGCAAAGTGCAAGTAGAGCGTAGGCAAAGCGTACGCAGTGCATCCAGTAATCCGGACGCATCTCTAGATCCGATGCCCGCTCACCTAATAATTTCCCCAAACTTTATGTCTCTGTTATGTTGCTTGGTTTGTGCTGCATGCAGGATCTGCAGTTTTATAGCTAAGGTCCCATATCTTCATGTTTTTTTTTTTTTTAAATGATAATTTTATCTGCTCAATGTCCAAAAAAAAAAGTATTTTAAGATAGTAGAATACAAGAATTGAATTTTTGGTGTTTCGTTAACTTAATTTTTTTTAAGTAAAGATATATTTTAAATCTTGATGCTAAGTGTACGCAATTCATATTTGAACCCAATGGCATCATATGTTTTATAAATATTAGGAGGATTTATATACATATTATTAAATTGTTCTGCATTTATATAACTAATACTTAAATCTCTATATTAATTTATATAACATAAGAAGTGCCACTAATATTAACACTCTAATCTATACTATTTGTGGGTCATATGTCATTTGTTTGTAGTTCCATGCTTGTCGTATGTTAGTCATCAACCTAATGTATGTTGCCCAACGCGCATCTTTGTTAGCCAATCGTCGTCCTCCAATCAACCTTTTTTTGAAAAGAATGCCAGTTGCCCGTCTTTTGTCATTCATCCACCTAATACTCGTCATTAATTTGTAGGTTTTCACCATTTGTTAGTTGCATGTGATCATCCAATGTCTACTATGGCCTTGTGCTCACCTTACCTCAATTGCTCATGACCTATTGCCCATTGATCCTCACTCAATCATTAAATGGCCACCATATGAGGGTCTTTCAACGTCCATTAATTTCTCACCATTGGTAGAACCACCCTTCTTTAATCGTCTATCCTCTTTAATTATTTTTCATCCTTTAGCATTCACCAATACCCATTATCATTGTTTGACATCAATTATTGTTCAACACCTACTATCCCTAATGCTTATCATGACTTAGGCTTCGTTTGGGACGACATTTTTATTGCTTTCTAAAACGGAGTTTTAGTACAAAAATAAAAAAATTTGTATTAAAACTCCGTTTTAGAAAGCAGTAAAAAAGCCGTCCCAAACGATGCCTTAATGTTTGTTATTGTCTAATAGATGTCATTTGTCATCACTCAACATTTATCATTGTTTAGTGTCCCTTGTTGCCTGACACCAGGATTGTGTTCCTTACAGTTGTTGGATGACCCATAGCCCCTTATGTTAAGCATTCAGTATCGACCGATTCTTCTTTACAACCCCTTTCTTTTTAAATCATTACTTTCATGATCAGTTATGGCACTACAACAGCTCTAGTCATCTATCAAGTCTATGTCATTTATTAAATATGGTTACTTGTTGATTTTAGGTCACATATGCACCTTATAATTAATCAATGACTTGGAAGTTATGTGCAACTAAATTTGGCAAGTCATTGTATTTAGTTTGTATACTCTAAGAGATCTATACATTCTCAGGGTCATATGTACAACGAATCCAAGCCGCCAAATCTCTCCTTCACTTAAGATAATAACTATTCTAACTATCTCTAAATTATCCATAGACTTTAAGTCAGTTATCCATAAACTTGAGGCATGTAATATGTATTTTTATTAAAAATGAATATATTTCTTTTTTTTAGGGGTTATTTATTTGAAGGACAGAGTAGAACGAGGTTTCGTTTAGGATGATTTTTTTAATACTTTCTAATTAAAGTATTTTTTAGTACAAAAAAAAATTAAAATTAAAATTTTTGTATTAGAAAACTACTCAAAAAATAGTAAAAAAGATATCTCAAATAAAACCTCAGTATGGAGGTTTTGAAATTTTAAGAGTTAGGTTATAAGTAAAAATAAGTACAAATTTAAATTTGAAAGAACTTTGAATGTATCCATTAGCCTTTTTTTAGCTTGTTTGGATAAATATTTCCCTTTCAATTAATTTTGAGCTTCTCCATAATATTTTGAACTAGAGAAATTATTGTATTTATGCAAAAAAAAAAAAAAAAATCTATCAAGTATGATTTTTGGTAGAATGAAATGTTGATAGTGTAAAATGAAGTATTGAAAATATCTAAAAAATGCTCTCACCCGTTAATAAGTTACTCCAGACTTTGAATTTATTCTCTATAATGAATTTTTGGCTTGTGATGATGCTTTCATTATAGAGACATGTCATTTGCATTTGCTTTATTACTATATTTTGGGCATAATTAAGGATTATGGAGATTATTTTATTTGGATTTGACGTATTCTCCTAGATGTACAATGAAGTCTCCTCATATTCCGGCTTTTGGTCTATACGAATTATAACTCATTATTGCGGCTGTCATTTCCAATTATAGTCATCTTTTGGAGATCCTCTTTATTTTATTTTATATTATTCAAGGATATGAGGTGATGTGGTGCATGAGAATTGGCTGCAGGACATAGCATCCGCAGATAATAATTTTCCTTATTTTATAGCTTTGTTGTCGTATTCATTTGATTCTTTTATTGGACTCCCTTTCATATAGGGTTGCAACAGAGAAGCTGCTCGGGCTCGACGAGGGAGCTAACGAGCCCATGAGTCGAGTTCAAACAGGATTTTGAGCTTTATAGACTTATCGAGCTCAAGTTTCGAACATCCCTTTGCTCGACTCGAGTACTCATCGAGCGGCTCACGGATCTCGGACTCTGAGGAGGAACGACGGAACGAAGACTCAACACGGGACACAGGATCGAAGTTCGGACTCGACGGTAGAACAGCGGAACGGAATCGCAGGCGGACAGAAGACGATAAGACAGATGCGAGATCGGAGCTCGAACTCAACGATCGAGCAGCTTGCCTAGTTGTTTTTCCTAGCAAGTCTAGCTCAAGCTCGAGTCGAGTTTGTGCTCCGTATTTGGCAGTCAAACTAGGCTTGAACGTTTCTTGACTCGACCTCAACTCAACTCGTTTGCATCCCTACATCCATATAAAAATTTATTGGTGGCTTCTTCAAATAAAAAAAAAAAAGCAAACCAATAATTTGAGTCAGAGTACCTTTTTTAAGTTTTTTTTTTTTTTTTGAAGAAATTTAATTCTTTGATATTAAATATATATATATATATATATATATATATATCATAATAGATAATAAATTTTATCTATAAACAAATCAATAAAATATTACACATTAAAAGTAAATGAAAATTTTGTCGAATTAATAATAATCCAAAAAATGCCTAAAAAATAAGTTGAAAAAGAAAACTAATATAGCTATGGTATATAATCAAAAAATTATCTTAACTGGACACGAATCTCGAAGCAAAATCAAGATTTGAAGCTTCAAAGATTAAATCAGAGACCATCTGAACTCCAATTTCAGCAAACTTATAGTCGAATTGAACATCTCAGAAATACGAACTCAACGACACCAAATTCGACCCAATCCAAGCTTAAATGGGTCCAAATCGAAGACTCAAAGCATCTTTGGAAGGTTCAAACCATAATTTGGATTACCAAATGGTTTCCAAACTTGACATGCTTATAGTCGAATCGAGCGACTTGATGAGACAAATCCAATGATCCCAAGATTGACAAATTCTGATATCATTAAGACATTCAAATGCTCAACGAACGGTCAACGATCAAGGAATTCAACATCGGTCGTCCAGTCAAACTACTCTCAATTTACCCTTGATCTTCCTCCTATTTATTGGTCATGCAACTCTTAGAAAACTATAATTAGACCCATCATTTTTCATAGACGGGACATCCAAAAGGGGGAAAAATGAGGCTCAAATAAGAAGAGAAGTAAGAAAATGAAGAGAAGCAAGCGACTCCTCCTCGATCACCGTCAGAGTTCCACCCGGCAGCCGACCGACGTTGGAGTTCTGCTCGATCGCCAGCTAACGTCGAAATTAAGCAAAAAAGCAAGAAGAAAAAAAGAGACTCATCCTCAACCACCGTCGAACTTTGACCCAACAGCGATCGACGCCATATTTCTACCCAACGCTAGACTTCCACCCGTCGTTGTATTTCTACCTGACGCCGGACTTATGCCCATCATTAGACTTTTGCTTGTCCCCGGACTTTTTCCTGTTGCCGGACTTCTGCTTGACAGCCAACTGATGGCAATTTTTCTGCCCAGGCACATACTAACACTAGACTTTTGCACAACCTCCAATTGATGTCGGACCTCCGTCATCCTCCAACTAAGGTCTGTCCGACTATGGTCGTCTACGATCATTCCTTCCTCCATCGCTAGATAACGATCCTTCTGACCTCCGTTGCCCGCCGACTACGATCCTTTCTATCTCTGCGCAACGGTCTTTCTGACCTCCATCACCCACCGACTATGGTCCTTCCAACCAAACAAACACGTCAACAGTAATTATCTGTATTCCCACCATGTTATGTACTTCATATGATGTACATCAAGCCAAGACCTCCCCCCCCCCAAGGAAGGTTCTCATTTGTAATCGACTGCAAATAATAATGAATTTATTCAAGCTGGGGTTGGCCCCGTGATTTTTTCTCTTTTCAAGATTTTCCATGTAAAAATCTTGATGTCTCTTATAAATGATGCACCCTCTCTTTTTATCTGATTGCATGCTGGATCTTCGTACAAAACTAAGACATTAAACTTTATATTTCTCTACCGCCACAAATATTCCATGATGCAACAAGCTCATATTGGTCTGTTTGTTCAAATTTTTTATTATCAACCAAGATATTTGTGTGAGTGTTTGCCTAAGTTCGCCTAAATATAAAAGATAATAATAATAATTCGGGTTTGATATATGAGGTGGTACCGTAACAATATGACGTTACACTTGAATCAAATACTAAGCCAGGCATAGCTATCTTGGTCTATCAATTAAGATGGTTTAAATTCGAATCTCAAATATGTGATGTATAAATAAAATTGTTTTAATTGATGTAAATGTTCAAAAATAAATGAATAAATAAATGGGCCCGCATTGCCAAATCATTAGGCGTGCCCCCAATTCTTGTCATCCGCATCACTCGTCTCCACGTTAACAGTGTGGACCCGTGTCTCCGTCGTGTCAGCAATACGTCCAAGTGATCCGCCGTCCGATTTTCATCTGACGGTAGTTGTATAAGTACTTTCAACTTGTTGGCTCCGCAACTTTCTGGAATTACCGGTCACGACAGGTGGTGTTTAGTAGCTCCTAGCTGCAAAACAAAGCAATTAACGAATGAGTGTCCAACACGTCATCCCTATCCACATCACACGAAGCCTCCACTCGCAACAGGCAATAATCGGTTCTTACATGCCACGTGTCAAGAAACACGTGATATGCCTGTTAGTGCTATAATTTTTTTAAGATATTAGAAGACACTACTTTTTTTTTTGGAAATTTGGGGCAAAAGCCCATAAATTACTATAAGAAGATTGCAAGTAAAAAAAGAAATTCCAACATAAGAACAACAAAACTCTTATGAAGG
This sequence comes from Dendrobium catenatum, assembly GCF_001605985.2. Lineage (NCBI taxonomy): Eukaryota > Viridiplantae > Streptophyta > Magnoliopsida > Asparagales > Orchidaceae > Dendrobium > Dendrobium catenatum. The sequence continues at coordinate 1,537,033 of NW_021319862.1, read as the reverse complement.
AAAAAGTCCAAAAAACCCCAACTATACCACCCATAATTTTACATCAAAAAAACTATAAGATCCAAAATGGTAGTAAGTAAGGAGATCCAAAAAGACTCCCGCCAGATGAAAAGATGACCCTGATCCTCGGCACGGGCACATAGAAATCCAAAACCTGCACAGAGAAAAACAGAAACTGCTCCCGGGCGAAGCAGGCTGCACTCATTAGAGGATATAATCTCCTAAGTTTTTACTACTCTTTATCATTAGAGGTTCTTACAAAATGCATCACTATGGGGAGGATTTCTTTCACTCACCACATACTCTACATTATGCTGATAATTTATCTTGAAAAATCATGAAAATTTGCAAAAAAAGATTTTATCTTCTTGATATCCATGTTACGACCAATTATTGATGGCTTGAGCATAAAATATAATAATAAAAAATTAAGGATTTCTGAGAAAATTAAATGCAAATTCATACACATATCACATAATAATAAATTTTTAGAGGAAAAAATATTGAGGCCTAGTTTGGGACGGCTTTCTCACTACTTCTTAAAGCAACTTTCTTATACAAAAAATTAATTTTTGTATTAAAAAATTGCTTTAAGAAGCAGTAAAAAAGCCATCTCAAACGAAACTTAATAATGACATTTTGGTGGCACATTTGCATTAAATGTTGTTATTCGACTTAAAAGCAAGTGTTGGTCACTTAAAGTTGAAATACCAATTTGTTTTAAATTTCCTTTTTTTTTTGGAAAAATTAAATGTCCATAATTATATATTAGTTAAAATTCAAATTATGATAAAATAAGATATATCTTGTTGCGTGCTAGAATATACGCGGCAGCAGAGTTGGAAAATATTCGTCTTAGCGTTGCACGAGTATTCCACTCACAAACAGAAAAAGAGAAATGAACAATAGAGTTTTTCGAGGAAAATCCAAAAATAGAAAAAACCACGGGGCCTCGCCCAGTTGTAAAGTTCCACTAATGTTTGTATGAAGTACAAAAGTTGATCCGTCTTACAAATCAAGACGATCAATTTACAATCAACTTCTCACAAAGTTACAAAGTTATGCAAATTCCCGGCGTTTCCCGAAAATCCAGCAGAGTTCCGGCGTCTTCAGGCCGCAGGAAGAGCTCCGGCGGTGGTTGAGGAGGAGCTTCTTCCTTCTCCTCCTTCTCTTCTCCTTCTCTCTCTTCACTTGAGTCCCCTTTGTGTAGAATGAGGGCTCTATTTATAGTTTTTCTGGAGTGGCATAGCCCGTAAATAGGCGTGAGATCATCAAGGGCGAATTGGGAGTGGTTTGAATGAACGGCCGATATTTAATCCTACAATCGTGCACCGTTCGTTGGACATTTGAAGGTCTTAATGATGTCGGAATTGATGTTGGACTCGTTAGATTCGTCTCGTCGAGCCGCTCGATTCGAGAATAATCTCGTTAAAATCGGAGACCGTTTGGTAACTCAAATTGCGGTTTGAATCTTCCAACAGCGCTTCGGGTCCTTGATTCGGACTCATTTGGGCTCGGATTGGGTCTAATTTGGTGTCGTTGGATTCGTATTTCCGAGACGCTCAGTTTGACTGTAAGCTCGCTGAAATCGGCGTTCATATGATCTCGAATTTAATTTTTGAAGTTTCCGAACTGATTTTGCCTCGAGATCCGTGCCCAATCAAGATAATTTCATGATGATGTATCATATCTAAAATACAATAGCTCGAAAATAATGAAAGAGTAGACAAACATATTTAATGCTCACAATGGTGGTAAATATAAATGTTAGAAATAAAAAAAAAAAAAAAAAAAAAAAAAAAAAAAAAAAAAAACATTTTGTCACTTAATTGCATATACAATATTTAAATTTTATATATTTATAAAATTAACATCCAATCGTATTCATTTGTAATAATATAATTTAAAGTTAGGAAAGCATTACATACTTGTTACTCAAATGTTTCATTTTCAATAAACTCTCAACAACCTGGTCATAATATGTGCAAAAACATGAATTTATTAATTTATTTTTTAAGCAAAAAAATTAGAATGTGTAAATAAAATAAATTTGAGAGGTACTAAGAAAATAATACATGTATAAACACTACAAAACCTAGAAAGAGATAAAGAGAAAAAAATTAAAAACTTAATTATTGTTTGGATTTCATAAACAGTGCTATCTATATTCAGTAAAATTCAATAATATAAAGAAGTAAAATTATTTAAAATGTTTACAACTTTTTTTGAGAATATTTAGGTCAATTAAGTCAAACACATATGTACACATCACATATCTAAGATTTAAATTCAAGACCTTCTGATTAATAGTCAAAACTTCTAACCAACAAAATAAGATGATCTTTTTTTTTTGGAACGTGATATCCCCCGCTGCCATCCCTGAAAGGGGGCTTGATGTCATGACTAATCCTCAGCTAACCTAAAAGATGTGCTCGCCCCAAAAACCTCTTGGCCCACACTAGATTGAACCTCACTAGCTTAAGAGTCGCTGCCGCTTGAGAGGAATCAAGCACAAATTAGCGATTCCCAACTATACTCGCCCACCAACCAAACTAAACAAAAATGGGTGAATAAGATGATCTTCATAAAATATTTACATCCAAATCTACATTCGAAGTCCCAAGCCAACTTTTTTTTTTGCAGTGCTTCCTCTCCCGCGACATCCAACATTTGTTCATGTAAAATTCAGATAATGGGACCCTATCGTGCAAAAATTCCCGAGCATCTCCGGGCACAAATAGCTCACTTAGAACCCCTAATCTCTTGTCCTCTTTTAAGAGAATATAGAAGTGGGAAATACAAGGAAATAGGAACATAAAGAGAAATGGACTTCAGCTTGGTCTCCTACATCCCCTGTCCGGCGTCGGAGGAGCTCACCGGTGGAATATACCGCGAATGCCTGAAGAACCACGCCGCCGCCATGGGCGGTCAAGCCTTCGACGGCTGCGGAGAGTTCATGCCTGGATTCAAAGCCGAAACACTCAAGTGCGCGGTCTGTGGCTGCCACCGCAATTTCCACCGGCGAGAAATCTCTCCGGGCCATTCTTCTTTTGTAATCCATTCTCCGGCGCCAGTCGCCTTCTTCCCCCCTCCTGATCCCCCATTCCACACCTTTTTACCGCCGGAATCACCGGTGAGAAGGGAATCAGAGACGCCGCCGAGAAGACAAGAGGGTTTCATTCGAAAGCGATATCGCACCAAGTTCACGACAGAGCAGAAGGAGAAGATGCGGATCTTCGCGGAGAAGCTCGGATGGCGGATCCAGAAGCACGACTACGAGGCTCTCGAGAAGTTTTGTATCCAGATCGGCGTCAAGCGCCATGTTCTCAAGGTTTGGATGCACAATCACAAGAATAATTTCTCATCTCCTTCCGGCGGCGAACGCGACGCCAACTCGCCGCCGCCGCCGTTCATCCGGGTCTGATCCGAATCCGGTGATTCCCGGCGATTCTGCATAATTCGCTTTCACGGCTATATCGTTATTTCGTTAATGAAGCTAGTTAGTAAGATTCTGATACGGAGACTTCCGGTTTAGACCGATGTTTTCTGGGCCGGCATTTGGATGAATCCCGCCGGTTTAGGTCCGGTTTAATGTTAATATTTGTTTTTTCCTAGAAATGTATTAATTATTCTCTGAATTGGAGCAGATCATGATGCTGTGTAGGTTTGTGATTATAATAATTTATCAACGATGAAATTATTTCTAATAATTAAATATAAATATTATTTAATGAGATTTATAGGGATTTGTGGGGGCGTAGGCCGATAGCGACGAGGGGGGGATTGCATATTTATGGCTGCACCCCCGCAGCTGGACCGCCATACTCGGAAACGGGAAACGGGAAACGGGAACGAAGTGTTACAGGAATATTCGTTAGTGTTATATATGATATAATAAATTTATGTTATATTAATTTTAATATAAATTAAAAAATTTTAAAGTCTATTATGAATTAGTTTATATTAGAATATTGTAAAAAATGTTTTTATATAAATTAATTGCAATATACGAAGAATCAATTAAAATTTATATTATATTTATTTTCTAAATTTTTTTTTCCAAAGAAAGATAAAAGACTTTTGCGGAAACTTTATTGTGGGGACTGCGGAGTGTAATAATTGTGCCAATTGAAGGGAGCATCTCGGTTCCCTGGAGGACAAGATCTTCTATGCACTATTGGTGCATAGGAATAACGTTGGTTGGTGTTTTATAGTCGTTGGATTTGCTTTAATATTGGCGTGCACATGGAAAAGGATTGGACTCATAATTTCTAACTTCTGTCGAATATAAATTCAAAAGCCAATCTTAGAGCTAGCTATAACTAGCTTTGGTTTTGCGAAGAGAATCCGAATCCAAATTGTTCTGGTATTCGTCATGAAAGATTAAAATTATTTTTAATTATATTAAATGATTATTTTGATCCTTCAAAATTAAAAGATGAAAAATCAAAATGATCATTTAATAGTATTAAAGATTATTTTGATATTTCATAACGAGTTAATATATCATTTTAATTTGTTTCTCTTTAATTTTAGTTTTATAGACGGTTGGTGAAATAAATGAAATTTTAAGAGAATATAGAGGATTAGAATTAAGGTGGAGTCTTAAGAGGACAAAATGTTTAGAATTAAAGGGTAGACAAGTTATAATTTTTTTTAAAATATACATATAAATTATTCTGATATTCTTCCTCGTATAATAGCTTTATTTTAGAGCACAATGCTATTTAATTTACAAATGATTTGGTGTAATATGCTTCTAAGTTGGTGCATATTATTTATATTTTTAACATATTTTATTGCAAATGATATGAATTTCTTATACAAATTATCCAAAATTTCAATGTATTTACAAGTTTTTCATTGTGTTTGGTTTATCATGATATCTTAAAATCCTTTTCTATATTCCCAAATCAAGCTTAAATCATGGAGAAAGAGAAGTGAGAGAAAGAGAGGGGCTATAGAGAGAAAGCTAAACAGTTAATCAACTATAGATATGAAACTATTTTACTACTTTATTTTTTTTAGTAATTTTAGTGTCTTGTTTGGTATCTCAAAATATATTATTTGATAATGATTCTCTATAATTTTTTTTATTAGATTTTTATCCATGAATTTATAATATACTTCTACATGTGTCTTCAAACATGTTGGGATTCTTGGGAGGAAGAAAAAGCTCCTCGACCTTCTTGGAAGAGAGAGAGAGAGAGGCAGGGAGGAGAGCACTTCAATTTTTTTTATTCCTTTCAATCAGGGGTATCTATTACAACTACATATATGCTTATATATAGAAAAAGACATTGATATGATGTCTTGAAGAACGACTAATTTAAAATTGGACCAATTCTAGCAATATCAACTTTGATCTAGAGTTTACAAACAACGAAAAAGAAATTTAACAATCTCCACCTACATCACATGAACCCAAGCCTACTGGGATTCGACCACCTCGTTAGGCTACTTCCGTGCTTTATGACCTGATCACCAGCAACCGTGACCAAGATCCTGCCTTGTACGGAATCCACCATCCAGCCCTGCTTCTGCTTCTGTGGCCAATTGCACTCCAAAGCCTGTCTTCCCCTCCCGCACGCAAATCCAATCCATGCTCGTGAGCTCGCTCCAGACTTTCGCATCGAGAGTACAGTGTGATGTGTGTCCCATGGAACCCAGTCCTGATACCTAGCCTTCGACCTCACGGATGTGGTTTGATCCCTCACCTTGCGCTCCTCCAAACTGCGCCCCTTACATTCCCATGCAACCTGAGCTCTGTGCCCTTCCCGTGCGTCGCCCGCGGCAACCAATGCTAACCCTTTCGCTACACCAACGCGAGACACCATCATGGCCCCTCACCCTATGCCCTAGCATTCTTGCGCGTATTATCCTTTTGCTTCACTAGCTAGTGAGCCCTACATCTTCCGCGATCGCGATCCAAGAACCATAATAGCCTCCACAGCTTCAAAATGAACCAGCCCCGCCTCCATGTCTAAATGTACTCGCCCTGCTTCATGAAGCCCCTGCACCCCCCCTCTCCGAATTCGATCATAACTCTACGCCATCACTTGTGTCTGTCACTTGTGCAAACAAACCTACACTCATCCGTCTGTCACACTAAACCCGATTACATGGAACGTCTGCTGCATCTACGCCTCAAGTAATATGTAGCACCCACGACCCCTCCGTCTCGTTGGGACGTGCCCGTTTGGTGTGCTTGCTTCTAACCAAACACCTATGTTCATTTTTTACCTGCGCCTCAAGGCCAGTCCAAGTCTGATCACACCCTGCTTAAAGTGTCTCCCACACTTTCTCATGCTACCGCGACTTCAATTCGCTCCAGACCCCTTGTGTCCACATGACTTCTCCTACACCAACACCCATGTCTGACCTCGCTTTATTGATTACAAAACACATTCCTTCTCCTTCCTCGTGATCACCACCACCATGCTCTCATACTAGTTTGTTAGAATTCTTGGGAAACATATAAAAAATATATTATTATTGAAATAAAGGTATAAGATTAATTCTAAAAAATATATACTCACAATACTAGTTATAGATAACAGGATCATAAGACTAATTACATATTAAATTTCGCTCAAGGACCTAATGAATGTTTAATTTAAAGAATATCATAAATCAAACTCTAAATATATAATATCTTTCCAAATAATCGGAAAGTATATTATTCAAGCTAAAGCACTTCTATGGAGCTTATCATAATTAAAACATCTTCCATTAATATTTAAGAAATTATTACAAGGAATTTCCCATTTTTGTACTTGTACAAGGCGTCAATATAAAGTGAAAAAAGAAAATAAGCTATTTTGGATACCCTAAATGTAGAAATTATTAAGTGCGATCACAAGACGGTCCAAAGACGAATCAGGATGCGCCACATCACTCTGTTACACAGCGACACACAGCAAAAAGTGACATAACGCATCCTAATTCGTCTCTGGATGACTTCTGATGACCGCACATAATAATTTCGCCAAACAACGAAAATGCAACAAGGTTGAGGTATCAATATAAAGTAAACTCTAGAATACTTAAAACTCTCAAGGATCCAATTATTCTTTAGTACTGTAGAATAAGATAAACTCTAAAATTTCGCTCAAGGATCCAGTTACATCAAACCAAGCTTCAAGCACCAATTATATGCCCTCTAAAAGATTAAAAAAAAAAAGAAAAGCATAAAAAAAATGAATTGCAATAAAAAAAAAAACACAGAGGCAAAGCTTAAAAGATACAATAAAATAATACACTGAACTGTCAAGTTACATGAAACAATTTCCAGAAATGGATGAACTAAACTATTGATCAAACAACTTCACCGTAAATTAAGCAATATCCTCGTAAATACAAGTAGCATATAGATACAGCTGGGGAAATTCCCATGCAACACGTGTTAGAATATAATATTGGAGAAAAAATAAAAGAAATTAAATTATTTCTTATATAGATATAAATGGAGTGAAATCTAGAAATGCCAGTGAAATATCAACCAACTAAGCTATACACCATTCCTAACTTTGTATACAGTTCTTAAGATTTTTTGAGTCCTGATGCTTTCTTACAAATCACCGGAAAAATTGAATGCTGCAGCCGAATCTGTAGCCTCCCATAGTATAATACTATGCCAAGACTCAGATCTCCTTCCAGCATTAGGCATTCCAATAATAGTTAATTAAAAAACTCCTGTGAGAGCCACATTCAAATATGCAGAGAACCGAAGCTTCCACATTTGATGGTACAACCTGCCTTGTCATTATTGCTTTATCTGGTGATTAATATCGGGTATAATAAATTTGGATTGTTTAAATCCAAGTATTAAGTCAAGCATCTTCACTGATGATTGAACATAATTTCCATTTACCCTCACCATCAATCATCCTCAACTCCATGGAATGGAATGGAATTAAAGCAGGCCGCTGCAAAAATAACAAAACAGAGATGAGAAAAAGTAGAAAAGGGATCATTGTCGAATAAGAAAGTAATAATTTGCTATTTTACTGCTTCTTAAAGCAGTTTTTAAGTACAAAATTTTTTAATTTTTGTACTGAAAAACTGCTTTAAGAAGCAGAAGGAAAGCCGTCCCAAAGTAAGCCTTAGTGCATACTTGAGAAGATGTGATAACCGTTATGCCCATTTCCTTTGCTAGCTTGTACAGGTGTTCCTCGATGTCTACACTTGTGGCACTGAAGATAGAGAAAAGAAACAGGAACATCATTGTTGGCTTCAAAAATTGAAATGCGTTACGATTGAAGAAGCTACTAAGCTTGAATGAGAAGTTACTTGGTGCACTCATCGAGGATGCCGAATTTAGGATGATGGAAAAATAGACGAGCCTGAAAAAATAATGATAAGTTGATAAATATATAAAAAAAAGAGTGAATTTTAACAGAACGCTGCACGGTCTTCTCAACTCACCATGCCTAGCCTTTGCTGTTCTCCGAGTGAAAGAACGTCTTCCCAGTTGGGGCTGGAATCCCAACCTTCTCTGTCAAGAAGATAAACTAATCGCACACTCTCGAGAATGGACTTCAAGCGTGAATCAAGAAGATGAGAAAGGTTTGACGAGTCACCTACATGTGGTGTGTTGTAAGAGAAAGAATGAAGTTAGAGAACATAGAACAATCCATGCATGTATATACGCCACGATAAATAATGTCCTATCACATCCTCAAGTGCTAACCTTCAAATTTTTTTTTTAAAATATTTGATGTTCGGCAATTTACAAAAACATAAATGAATACAGAATAGAAACCGCCTGATGAAAACTAGTATTTCTTCAAGTGGTTAAGATCTGGACCCAAGAGTGTCTTACCTTCATGTGGGTAGTTTTTTTGCTGTTATAGTAGAAAAAGTAGCCAGTAAAAAGCTGTTTGCTCGTATAAAAATACTGCACAGATTCTTACCTGTTTTTTTTTCCCCTTGAATTATCTCAAGACAAAGCATTCTTTTTAAGAAAGAAAAATAGAAATTATGAAAAAAAATAGCATTTAAAAAGTCCTATGAGCAAAAAGAATAAACCATAAGCCGTCTCAAACAAAACCCAAAGGATAACTGATAGGATATTCCTAGTAGGGATAATTAAAATAAATTTTTGCTAACCTAATGTGTTGAATGATCATGGAACCCATAACTCAACAAATTTTGATAGAAAATCTTGAGCACACGGATTAACCGTTCTGACTATTAAATTGTTCATTTTATGGCTTTTAGATTGCAATATGTGTGCCTCCTCATCCTCTTTTAGCAATAGACCACTATTAGAGATTCCCTCCCCCCCCCCGATCGTCTCCTTCAACGACGCCACCCCAAGCTCCAACTCCGGACCCAGTCGTAACCCTAGCCAGCTACCTCTGTTCTTCAACTCTTGTAAGAACGCCGACCTGACTCCCGCTGTCGACCACCTCAGAACACAAGCCCGAGCAAGTCGTCGACTCCAGCTGATCTCCAGTCGCCAACTTCAATTGCTCCGACCAAACTCTTGTCGTGCCCTAACCGACCCGACCAAGCTCGTCGCTAACCAGATCCCTCCGTCGGCCAACCCGACCACCGCCAATGTCGACCCCTCCGATTGCAGCCGTGTCCTAGCCCGACGCCCGTGCGTGGCCTCCGCCTCCCTACCCGATCGGGCTCCCCTCCCTCTATTTGTGTGTGTGTATATAATAATAATAATAATAATAATAATAATACTAAAAAGAAAAAGGGAAAGGCAATCGACAACAAATCGTCGGCAACTAATCTGCAACCAACCATCGTCAATTGGAGCTTCTAAAAACCAATTCTCCTCTGTATCCGATTTCCAAGTACATATCTTCTCATAATTTTTCTCTTGCCCATAAGACTTCCTTACAAATATCAATTCTAATTCCATCACAATAAAATCTATTTGAGGCACTTGGGAACAAGAATTAGAAGAATATAATAAGAGAAGAGATGAATGCTTTGAAAAAAATAAATCACTTGGGAGAATGTTGAACTACCAAATGGGAAGAAAATGATAAGATACAAATATATATTTTTGTTCTATTAAATATAGAGCAAATAGAAGATTGGCAAGGTATAAAGAGAGAATAGAAGCCAAAAGTACATTTAGTCATAAGAAATGATTGCTAAAAATTTTTTATTCATGTTACGAAAATGAATATAAAACATATCTTAAGTTCTCTTACAACTAATTATGGATAATCTATACAACAACATGATGCGATAAATGCTTTCCTACGTGAGAATGTTTTAAGAGTTTATATGGATCCACTACTTGGATTTGAGATTCTTTCAAAAAAAAAAAGTATGCAAATTAAAAAGAAAAATCTCTATATGGCCTTAAGTAATCTTTAAGAGCATGGTTCAATAATAAATTTATAAAAGTCATGAATAAAGCTGAATACAAATAAAACCAAACAAATCATATCCTCATCTTAAAACAATTCACTGATGATAAAATCTTAATTCTTATAATATTGATGATATAATTCTCAGAGATGACAAAAGAGAAAATACATCTCGCAAGAAAAAGATTATTGAAAATTTTTTAACTAAAGAGTTAAGAAAATTGAAATACTCCCTGGGAATAGAAGTTATTCAATCATAACAAGAAATATTTCACTCTAAGAAAATGTCATAGATTTACAAAAGCCACGAATAAGCTAAAAATACAAATAAAACTATAAATTCACATCTTAAAATAATTCACTGATGATAAAATCTCAATTCTCATCATATATATTGGTGATATAATGTCACAGATGATGAAACTAGAGAAAAAGAGTCTCTCAGAAAAAAAGATTGCTAAAAAACTTGAGATAAAAAGCTAAGTAAATTCAAATCTCTCTTGGGAATAGAAGTTGTTCAATCAAAAAAAGAAATATTTCACTCTCAACAAAAATATGTCATAGAACTACACAAATAAACAAAGAAGAGATAAAAGTAAATATGAAATAATATAAAAAATTAGTTGAAAAAATTAATTATCTCACACAGGTCTAGACACCGCATTGCAGTTAGTTTAATTAGACAATTAATGCATAAATCAAAGAAGTCTCACCTTCAAGCTACTTATACAATCCTCAGTTACCATAAACCAAGTCTTGATAAAGAAATTTTCTACGAAAAGCATGATACTTTACAAATTGAAGGGTATATTGATGCAAACTATGCATGATATATCATCATTGAATAGAACATCCATGATTGAATAATATATAGTTTTTGGTGAGAATATCATAAAATGGTGCAAAAAACAACTTGTTTAAAGATCTAGAATTTAGAGACATTGCCTAAAAAATCTGTTAAATTTTGATAGATCCATTTTGAAAAATTTAATCAAATGAGAAGGGCCCAGAAAAGATATATTGTGATAATAAATGTCATTGATATTATAATATGATCATACCAAGTATGCGGAGGTGAATAGATATTTCATAAATGAAGAAACTAAAAAATGGCCTAATTTGCACTCCATATGTGCCAACAAAAAAAATCTAATAGACATTCTCACCAAAGTCACCAAAGTACTCTACAACCCTACGTTTAAAAATATTATAAGCAACCTCGGAAAAGTAGATTTATATCATTCAATTTGAGGGGGAGTGTTGAAAGATCATCAGACTCACAAGTCAACCAATCTTAGTATAGAGATTCTTGAGCATACGGATTAAGGGTTCTAACTATTAGATCAAACTTTAGATTGAAATCCGTGTGTCTTCTCTTCCTCTTCTAGCCGTCGGCCTCTCTTGGGGACTTATTTTTCCTTTCTTTTTAAAAGAAATAACTTATTTTCCATGTAAGACTTTAGGAGAAGTTTGTATATACTTCCACACATTGTATAAAACGAAGCAATTAAAATCTTAGTTTTTTTCTACTTTTCGACGCAATATATTAGCTAGAGTGAATTGGAATAATTGTTAACTTGAATTGAATATAAATCACGATCCAATTATGGGCACGTTTAGAGTGGTTACAATTCTCCGTAAAAATAGCTATAAAATTATTGTAGGAAAAAGTAACTTTTATGGAGATTTGTTATTTCCAAAATTTACCTCGGAACTTAGTTCGTTAAAACTCCCTCGCCGAATAAGAAAAGCGAGCGGAGGCCGGGGCCGAATTTTCGGAGCCCACACTTTGAAAAGTAGAGCAACACTTTTTATGCCCATCACATTTTAGTAGATTTGATTGTAAAAAGCTACATATCACCACAAGAATTTCGAAAAATAGAAAAAATTTATAGACAAAGAGTGTGACAGCTATCCAGAAAAAAATATTTTGTGAAAGAGCTATCCCAAATGAACTCTAAATGAAACATGTCTAACACCTAATCAAAATCCATTGCAACTCGGCCATAGGCCTGAAGATAGAAAAAAAATTCTAAATCCATTGCAACAAATCCCCCATATAGGTCTCATTAAGTTAAAACTCTACAGTAATATTACTTCCACATTAAAGAAAAAAAAATGGCGTTCCCTACTAGTAAAAAAAAAAATATTGAATTATCTAAAAGTGATTGCATGAATAATTTTAATCAAGTTTAACACAATATGGGTTTCAACAAGTGTGCAAATTTCAACTTACTAAGTGTTTTTTTTTTTTTTGGATTCGTAATTATCATTTCTTGTAGCTTGAATTATCATTAAATTGTTTTTTTTTTTTTTCATATTTTTGAATCCCTCAAAAGTAATGCGTTATTAAAATTACAGTTTTATGAATTGCAAAAATTTGTGCTAGTGCTACATAATTTCAACACCTCATGATTGGTCTGCATAAGAAATCCTAGACTTTAAAATGTTCGGCATCACAACCACAAGAGATGATATTCATGGTTATGCATAGGGCAGCATTGCCTTCCTCTTCCCTCCCCAAGACAATTCATCGCTTGTATATTACAAGTTTAATCCCTCACTTGTGCCCTTTCCATTACTATAGTGAAAGCAAAGCTTTCTTGGACCGTCTCCCTACCTTGTTTAATCAATCATGCCTTCATCTTGCAACTTTACATCCATAGCTTTAACCTTTCGTGGAACCATCATCACGCTAAAGGTTTAGATATGCTATGGAGCCAAAACATTATAGTACATTGCTATTTAACTTTCCCAACAAATTAGCCAACCTTTCCAGGCTAACAATAGACAATAGACTGGCCTAATGTAATATCTCCAGGGTATCCTATAACTCACCCATAACACCAAACTTTTAATTGTTCCCTATAAACTTAAAATTGAATGTTCCATACATTATGAACCATCCCTATAGTTGCACAGTTCTCAGGCAACACTTTTCTTTCCCAAGAAAAGCACCCTCTAGAACTGCTGAATTGAGTTTAAGGTTAAGTTTAGACAAAGACGTTACGTGCGAGGAATTCATTGTCATTATCAGCATAACGTATTAGTGCTTCATGATAATCCTATCTATAAGTTACAGGCCATGACCAATTTCAATCATCCAATTAAAGCATTAAAGTGATCCATAAAGAGATGCATGGAATGCAAAATTGTGTCCTCTTCCAGGTATATACCCCAACTATTGCATGAGAATTTAATTCTTACAATTCTTCTTTTAATAGCACATAGAAAGAATTAAAAAGGGAAGATAAAAATATTATCAACAGCAATGACATACCTGTCCTCCGCATCGCTTCCTCCACATCCTCACGAGAAAGTGGGTAGATAATTTGATCCCTTAAAGTTCCCAAACAAGTATAGGGCCTCTGAGGAACACAAAACAGGCCACATTTTGGTTGCACCCCCTTATTGACATTCTGTGATGGTTTCACAAGTCTTCCACTTACAACGGGCCACAAACCCCGAAGTATTCTAAAGATGGAACTTTTACCACTTCCATTAGGCCCTTAAAAATAATAAGACATGAAGCAGCAATGTCAAACACGTTCTCACTTAAAGCAAACGAGAATGAGTTTAGATCATTTACCAGTAACAAGAAGGCTTTCCCCTTGCACAACATCACAAGTTAACTTTGCAGCCAACAGCTTCTGCGCTGGCGTAATGACATCAACGTTGGAGAAGGAAATACTATCTTGTTTGGGAAGAACATTCACTTCAAAGGATACAGAAACAGCAGGTAGAGATATATCTGTAGAACAGTGAAAAGCTCCATAAACACCTTCAGAACATCAAATGGCCCCCCAAAAAAAAAAACAAACGCTAAAAAATAATTCAACGCAAAGTGCTTGATCCCCAATCAAAGCAAATCACAAGCTTCAAAAATTTTCATTTACCCGCACTTATTAGCGAGAAGGTACAGGAAGGTTCAGATATTTTGTAAATTAATATAACGCTAAATTGCACATGTATGCATTACAATATAAACAAGAAAACAATCTTTGCAACTATTTACAGATATAGATTGATTCATATTTTATTATTTATATTTATAGCATGGAGCAAATGACAATATCAAATCATGATTTTACAAAGTCTAGGGTAGTACAGGCAAATGATAACAAAAAATTTAAACTACTTAAACGGAACTGTCCAATGCTTCCATACATATATCAAGAATAAGACTGAAGAATAAAAATAAAGTTGTACCAAAAGCATGCTTAAGCGACCATAAAACAAAAAACAATCATGCCTTCATTGCCGGCCTTCCCTTGTTGTTGATATTCTATCTATAACCAATGTAGCCTTCATTGTTGCCCTACTTGATATAACCTTCATCGCAACCCTTTGCCACCGCAAGTCTGAAGAAGATTTCTCCCAAATTTTGGCCAAATGAAGGACTCTATGGTGCACCAAGGAAGAGGAAACCTCCAAAATATGCAACATTCCTATCGCTTAAATGGGAAGAGTTACCTGTGGTCTCAATTTGTGAAGACCTACTTGAAAGGAAAAGGAAAGATGAATCACCTCTTTGGGGTAGGACTAAAATAAGGAGATTATAATTTTTGGGCATTAGATGAAGCAAACTCCATGATTATGTCATGGCCATGGAATCCATAACTCCAGATATTAGTGATACTTTCATGTTCCTATTTACTGCAGAGGACATATGGGATGCCACAAGGCAAACCTTCTCAAAAGCTTGGGATTCTACTCAAGTCTTTGAAATTAAGGTTAAGGTGGGAAGCACAAAACAAGAAAGCAAGATCGTGACTGAATATGTTACTTTCCTTCAAGGCTTGTGGCAAGAACTTGATCACTACAAATGTATAGAGACCAAGTGTCCAGAAGATGTTGCTATCTGTTAGACCGGCCCAAGGGGGGGCCAGCTGAACCGTTCCCTAGTGGACCGATTTTTGTCTACAGGCGGAGGGCCCAAGGGGGGCGGCTAAGTAGATGAGACCCACACAATAATTAAGCATTGTATTTGAGGAAAATTTCAAATTAGGGGTTGTTTAGGTATCAAACTTTTTATTTAATTAGCCTTGTCTTGCTAGGGTTAGGGGATCTTGAATTTGAATCTAAATTTGGAATCTCTTGTATGGTGCTTAGGCTCTAGTCTTTGGCTAGAGATTTGGAGAGTTGGTTCTTCCTCTCGAATTGAAGATCCCTGTATCTTGTGCCCTTTTTTTTCTTTCTATTAGTGAATTTCAAGTATTTTTCTCTCAGATTTTCTACGGTATTTATAAAAATCTATTATGTTTTGAAACTTCTGTATTATTGGTGGCTATTTCCTAGCACTATCCTGAAAAGCTTTATTGAGAAATATAGAGTGTATGACTTTTTTGCTGGATTAAATGTAGAGTTTGACCAAGATAGCGTTCAGATCATTGGCAAAGAGGAGATACCTTCACTTAATGAAGCCCTTTTTCCCATTCATGCTGAGGAAAGCTGACGAGGGCAATGATGGAACCAAAGGCTATTAATGGTGCAACAATGATTACACCCAAAAAAGGCGATATGAAATGAAAGAGTTAAGGATTCACAAAATTTAAAGACAAATACTCCATTTGGTGCAATTATTGAAAGAAACCAAAACAAACAAAAGAGACCTGCTATATGTTACATGAAAAGCCCCAAAATAAGGAGTAGAATCAAAGAAGTGACGACTCGACCTTGGTGATCTCAAGGTCAATGGCGACATGAGTTGCTCAGGAACGAATGAATCCAGGGGGAACTAAATCACCTTTCAGCCTTTTATCAATGTGACCTCGGTGACCGGGCCGGACTCCGGCTAAATACGACCGGGACAACATGAAATCATAGAATGCATCCTAAAAGACCCACCCTGGGCCAGCCCACTAGGGTATAAAGTCAAAGTATTGGCCCGGAAGATATTGATAAGGGATATCATAAGCTAACACTATAACAAGAAAGCCCAACTCAGAAAAGCAGTACAGCTTTTAGATAGCTCAACGAAGAAGATATTGATAAGCTAAAACAACTCCTGTCATCCCTTTGGAAAATCACATGCATCTTATTTTCTCGCACTTTCAAATAAGTTTCCTATATCCATTAGATTAAATGTCTCTAGAAATCATTTGAAAGGATTATGGATCATTGCCTCAGGAGCCACAGATCACATGACACACTTAATTACCCACTTCAAGAACTACACTCATTGCTCGAGTGATAAGAAAATCACCATTGCTGATAGTACTTTTACCACAGTAGCAATCCAATGAGACATATCATTATCTCCCTCTCTCTCTAAAAAATGTGCTCCACATATCTCAATTATCCACAAATCTAATTTCATACAAAAACTTATCAGTGACCATAACTGTTAAGTCCTATTTAACCCTACTTGTTTATTTCAAGATCAAGGATCGGGGAAGAAGATTGGACTTACTAAGGAGAAAGATGGATTATACTACCTAGAAGAGCTGAGCAAATCCATCTTTATCAATAATTACTATTTTATGTTATCCTTATTTAATAAAGAATCTACTGTTTGGCTTCATCAGATTAGGACATCCATCTTTTGATGTTTTAAAAAGCATGTATCCAAAACTTTTTTATGAGTTGAAAAATAAATCCTTTCATTGTGAAACTTGTGAGTTAGCCAAACATAAACAAGTTTTTTTTCCAAACAAAAATGAGAGATGTCATTCTCCCTTCCACCTTATTCATAGTCATATCTGAGGATCCTAAAAAATCCATAACATTTCGGGGTCTGATGGTTTGTATCCTTTATTGACAACTGCACTCGAGTATCTTTAATCTTTCTCATCAAAAATAAATTCGATGTTAGCACTATCCTCCCTATTTTTCACACATTGATATAGAACCAATTCAAGGTAAAAAATTTCTTTCCGACAACGCCAAATATTACTTTAACTAAACCTTATCCTCCTGATTTCAAAAGGAATGTGTCATTCATGAGTCTTCTTGCATTCATACTCCACAACAAAAAGAAGTTGCAGCAAGTCCACCCATGCACTTCTATTCCACCACAATTTACCCAAATCTTAATAGGTGGGAACCCTTCTGATTTCCATATATCTCATAAGCAACCTTCAACAACCTTGGGACCAAAAATATTAATGGATATTATATATCCTCTTTTTATCCTGAATTCTGAACACATAAAAACCTCACAACCAGAATCTTTGGGTGCACTGCCTATGTTCACATTCACAATCATTATAGAAGAAAATTAGATCCAAGAGCACTGAAATATATCTTTGTCGGATATTCATCCACCCATAGAAGTTATAAGTGTTATCACCCATCCACCAAGAAAACCCTTGTATATGTTGACGTTACCTTTGACAAATAAAAATCCTATTTCACCAAACCTCATCTTCAGGGGGAGATTGAAACTAAGGAAGACGAGGAAAGTGAGCTTGCCCCTCTTAACCTTCTAGCTTCACCTCAAACCAATCAATCTAAACCTGAAATTAAAGCTAGGGAAACTGAGAACAAAGCTATTATGGATAACATGAGGTTTGAAATAGCATACTCCATGTGTACTACTCCAAATTATGCTCAAGAGCAGATCCAAAAATCTGAACCATCTCCTGAAATTGAAGTAAATACAAGTTTACCAAAAAAATCTCCCATGTATCCCATAACCAACTTTGTATCATTCCATAACTTCTCACTTTCATACAAAAAATTTTTAATCACACTAAATGATATTCATATTCCTAATAATATTTTTGAGACTTTATCTGATGAAAATTGAAAAAGTGCAATGAAACATGAAATGTAAGCCCTAGAGAAGAACAATACATGGGAGATCACTGACCTACCACTAGGAAAACGACAACCGACTGCAAATGAGTGTTCTCTGTGAAATATAAAGTTGATGGTACACTGTAAAGGTATAAAACAATATTGGTAGCAAAAGGGTACACTCATACTTAAGACATTGACTACCAAGAAACTTTTGCACCATTGGCCAAGATGAACACCGCGAGGATCATGCTCTCACTAGCAGCTAATTATAACTATCATCTGGAACAGCTAGATGTCAAAAATATATTTGTACATCGGAACTTGGAAGAAGAAATATTTATAGAGATTTCACTATGATTCAAAAAAAATCTTGGAGGTGACAAAGTGTGTAGGTTAAAAAAGACACTATATGAGCTAAAGCAATCACTTAGAGCTTGATTTAAAAGATTCTCAAAAGTTATGCTACTTAATGGATATCGACAAACTAAGAGGACTATATGATGAGGACATCAGCAGGAGATTTCGGCGCGTTTATCAGAGGAGACACCGGAGATCAACGGCTACGATCAGGAACTTATATTTTTGAGTCATTTTTTTATTTTTATTTTCAATTTTACTGTTTTACCCTTATGAGTGGTCATTTGATGTTGTAGCCCCGAGGGCATTTTAATTTTTATTTCTTTTCTTTTTGGTGAGGCCTATATATAGGTCATTTCTATTGTATTTGGGATGATGATTTGATGAATGAAATTCCAGTTTGTTTTCTTAGTGATCTCTTAGTGAGTTCATGTGATTGGTGAAGCCTAGGAGAGGTCATCGGAGTACACAACAACCTACCAGCCGGTGAGCTCTTGGTTTTTTTTCTATTTTATTGTATCCTACCTCCATTCTTCCCCCATACCGCCGGCATCCATCCCCCCCCTGTCAAACAGATAACCCCCACCCATTTCTCCCCATCACCCGTCTCCTCCATCTTTCCTCCCACCGGCCAAATCCCACCACCAAACCACCACTTAATGGTAGTTTAATCACCATTAAGAGCTACCTAATTTAGCTTACATGATTTTGGAAAGCCATTATTTAATTTGAAATTCAAATTTGAATTTCAAATACTTTCCTAAATTAGCCAAGCCAAATTAGGAAAGTTTTCAATACAAATCTAATTTAATATTTAATTAAATTGGATTTCTTATTCCATTGCTTAAATGGGTTTAATGCATTAAGAGGCATTAATTGCTCTCCCCTTCTCCCTCCTCCCCTAAGCATGCTGCCAGCCCATCAATGGGTTTCCCCCATTTAATGCCCATTTAAGATTCAAGCCTTATTTGAATTTGAATTCAAATTCAAATCCAACTCCCTCCAAACCCACCCAATTAAAACAAAGCCCTCTCTCCCCTCTATAATTGGCCGGCCTTCTTAAACCGTCCCCTCTCTCTCTCTCTCTCTCTCTCTCTCTCTCTCTCTCTCTCTCTCTCTCTCTCCTCTTTCCCCCCCCCCTCTCCACTTTGCCACCTAAGCACTAATTAATTCCCTCCCAATTCCCTTCTCTGGCCAACCACCCCTTTAATTAGCTTTCCTAATTGTGGCTTAAATCCAGGCTCCAATTAAAGCCCAATTACTCCCATACTTTCCTCTCTAATACTTACTTTAAAATTCAAATTTTGAAACTCCTTTAACCTCAAATTAAATTAGGGAAATCTGAAATTAATTTCAGATATGTTCCCTCCCCACCTAGATTCCAACTAGGCTCTCTCACCCCTCTCCTCCAACCGGCCGGCCCTCCTCCTCTCCCTCTCAACATTTTCTCATGGACAACTATGCATGGTCAATCCGGATGTTGATCATAGATTCGTCTTTGATTCCCCATGGACGTGTGGATGTTTTGAGATCGCCTTTCTGTGACGTCAACGTGGAGATCGACGCAACCGTTGAAGATTAAGTGGATCAGATACTATTTTCTCTATCAATTTCCATCGACGAATACTACCTTCCATCCAAATGGCAACTCTTACACCTTCCACCGACTCCTCCAACTCCGACAAGCTTTCCTGTGGACAGTATTGTAAGCTTCCTCTTCCTCGTGGTGATCACACCAGTATTGCTAATATCTATCTTCCGTTAACCGCAAGAGAGCTTGAGTGAGGAAAACTCAAGGCGACTTTTCTAAATATTAACCCACGGATTATTGTTAATGTGCATTTATCATTACTCGCATATTTGTTATTGTTTTAAATTGTCTTGCCTAACGAGTTTGTAACACTGCCTAAGCAACTTTGCAACTGAGATTTCATTAAATCATTAATCGTGACTCGTTAATCTTTATATTGACTTGCTTATTCAGTTGTCTTATTATTTCTCCGTGCAATTCCGATTACGTTTCACATCACTATACATTATTTTTCAAACACTAGGACTCAGAGGGAGTCACAGTTTTATTAGTTTAGGTGTATGATATCATCTTAACTATGAATGATGAAAAGAAGAAAGTAATTCTAAGAAAATGTTTTGCCAAAAAATTTGAGACAAAAACTTGGTAGGTTGAAATATTTCCTTAGAATTGAGGTAGTTCACTCCTACAGAGGAATGTTTATTTCACAACAAAAATATGTTACTAATCTACTTTAAAGAAATTATTTAGGGAAATGGAATTCAAATCCTATTCCTTGGAATCATTATATATATATACACACTCTAGGAGAATAAACATAAAAAGAAAGACATTCAATCTTATTAATTATAATAAACATAAGAGAAAAGTCATTTAACCCAATTGTAATCTAATTGATTCTCATAATTATATCTCACAGATCTTGGAATCAATCCCATGGATATTGATGCAAGAAGAGGAAATCTCCATCTGCAGCCCACGATTGCAAACCATGGATTGCTAACCTATCAAAGCTATGGGTCCCCTCCTTGTCGTGTGATTCAACACTCCCCCTCAAGTTGGGTTGTACAAGTTGTACAATCCTAATTTGCAAACAAACTAACCAAGTAGAGAACCCAGTAGTGCCTTTGTTAGACCATCGACAAGTTGTTCGATCATGAGATGTGGTATATACTACTTCAAATTTTTAGTTCTCTATTTTCTCAGATATAACAATTGTAACATATTTTGTTCTGTCGTGATGTATTGGATTATTGGTCATACTGATTGTGGCTTCATTATCACCTTTCAACTTTATCGTACCTTCAATCTTTATTCCAAGTTCAATCAATACTTATCTAATCCAAATACCTTCATAAATAATAACTGCTAATGCTCTCAGTTCAGATTCCGCACTACTTCTGGAAATAACAGATTATTTCTTGCTCCTCCATGTTAGTAGATTCCCCCCACACAAATGAACAATATCCTGTGATTGATCGACTGTTAACATGGCTTCCTGTCCAATCTGGATCAGAATAAAGAATCAATTTCTTATCTTTATTTTTCTTGAATAATAGCCCCTATCTATGAGTGTTCTTAATATATCTCAAGATTTGATATACTGCCTCAATGTGCTCCTTCATATAATTACTCATATATTGGCCCACCATGCTCACAACAAACCCAAAATCTAGACAGGTGCGGGAGAGATATATAAGCTTCACTACCAAACATTCATATCTTCCTTTATCGATTGAAACCCCCTCCTTTTCTATCCCAAGTTTATTCTCAAGATCCATAGGTGTACTGGCTGGTCTGCATCACAACAGGTCAGTCTCCTTCAGTAAGTCAAAGGTATACTTGTGTTGGAAAATAAATATACCTAATACCTTTGCTTGATCGAGGTTACCTCCATACCCAGAAAGTATCTAAGTGATCCTAAATCTTTAACTTCAAACTCCTTGGACAGAGCATGTTTGATCTTTATTATTTCCTCTATATTATTTCCAAAGGATGATGTCATTGTGGGATCTTGCGATCATAAGAAGAAATCTCCAACTGCAGCCCATGGATTACTAACCTGTCAAAGCTGTGGGCCCCCTCCTTGCTATGTGATTCAACATTCTTAAAGAAACATGTAAACTAGTTTTTAAACTAGCACCAACACCAATAAAACCAGATCTCTAATTTAGGGAAACTAAAGAGGATCCAGATGTAGATTAGGGAGCTTACCAGAGACTTATGGAAAAATTGATCTACCTTTCCCACACCACACTAAATATAGCCTATGTTATAAGCATGATCAACCATTCATACAAAATCCAAAGCAGCCTCACATGCAAACAGTAAACAAAATACAGCACAATCTTAAGGGGAATCCAAGAAAGGGAATCTCTTTAGAAGAGAATGTGGAATACTCTAGAAGCGTATACTGATAAAGATTATGCAGGATCATCAGTTTATAGATGATCTACCTCAGGATACTGCATATTCCTTGGAGGAAAAATTATTACATTGAGAAGCAAGAGATAGAATGTGATAGTAAAGTCTAGTGCATAAGCAAATTTCAGAGCTATGGCCTTAAGAATATGTGAACTATTATGAATCAAGATGATTCTAGAAGACCTAAAGATCAAATGGGAAGGACTAATGAAGCTATACTGTGACAACAAATCAGCAATCACCATAGCTCACAATATGGTTCAGTATGACAGGATCAAGCACATACAAGTTAACAGATATTTCATAAAGGAGAAATTAGATAGTGGTCTTATATGTATCCATCATGTCTCATCAAAAGATCACCTTGCAGATATTCTTACTAAGGAACTTGATAACTCTATCATTATGGGCTGATTACAAAGCTGCGAATGACAAATCTGTATTTTTCAGCTTGATGGAGAGTCTTAAATCCCAGTTGTCTCTTGACTCTTGATCCCACAACCAGCACAAGGATCCGTGGGAGGAGTGTTAAATCCCAATCGTCCCTTGACCCTTGATCCCACGAACAGCAAGGGGATCTGTGGGAGGCTCGCCTGGACCACATCAATCTCCTTCCATATTTGGGTGGCTAATTTATGAAGGATTATGTTAGGGAAATTATGCATGATTTTCTAATATTTATTTCTTTATTAATATATCTTATTTAGATCAATAAATTGGGAAAGTTTTGTGCAATAAAATTAATTATTTTCCCTCTCCTATTCTCTGAATTTAACATTTGCAAATTTGTTTTTTTTTTATACTTAATGAGCTTGTATAGTTGTTAGTTCATGCAAGTAGAAATAATTCGTGAATATTGCAAATGCAACTAAAATTTAGTTGACAACTTGAACAAATAAAAATAATTTTTAAAAAAAAAACATTAAAAAAATAAGAAAAAATTAATATGGATTTTTAATGCAATAATGATTAAAAATGCCATCTAACATGGGGTAGTGATGTGATGCAGTCAATACATTTAGCCGTGACCAACAAAAGCTTTTGACACCATGAAGCAAAACAAACAAAAATTATATGCTTCAATTTCAGAAGCCTAAGCCAAACACAAAACTTCAAGCAAGTCGCTTCAAAGCATTTTAGGAGAGTTTTGCTTCAAAGAAAATGCTTTCAGAAAGAATAAAACATCACTAAATGAAAATCAAACATGTTGAATGCATAAATGCACATTGAAATATAAGAATACTAAAATGTGTCTTTTTTTTTTAAATAAAAACAAGCTAGATACCTTGCACTAATCAAAATTGCACAAATGAAGCAACTTCTATCCCAATTCTATCACATCCAGGGCACTAACATTGTACCACATCGTGGCTGGATTTACTGAACATTGATAAAATCCACTTGGAAGCAAACCTAGGTTCCTTTATATCTAAATGTTGATATTCTGACCAGATTAGCATTTTACTTAGATTATTAAAACATAAGAACTTCAAAAGGAAAAATGCTCATAGCAATAAAAGTTCAGTTCCACGAAGACTTGTAGGACAAATTAAGATACGAAAAGCTCGGTCATAATCTGAATATTAAAGCAAATTACAAACCGAACTAAAAAAAGGAAAAGAAAAAAAAAAGCTTAAGCGAGCTTTTCCCTTGGCACCTACAAAAGCACCAAGTGAAGTGCTCAAAAGATTTATTAGCCTTACACCTAAATGAACTAAATGATCAGGAATTCAAGGTACAATACGATGATTGTTTATGATCTTACCACTTTGAGTGGCATCAAGCAATTCCTCAAGCTCAAAAATTCGATTTATACCACCAGAAAGTTCAAGAAATTTCCTATGCAACTCGAGAATATCCCCAAATGCCAAGAAACTCTGTGAAACTACAGAAGCAAGAAAACGCAGAGCATGCGCCAGCTCCCCTGAAAATAACCAAAATAATAATAATTATGGCACTCATCCACCAAATAGAAAAAAACACTTGATGTTGCCTGGTTTGTCTACATTGTCTAACCTTGTGTGGAGGTCAATGCCCGGTCTCCTTTATGCTCTAAAGCATATAATAAACTCAATCCCCATGTAACATTGTGAGGAAGCTGCTTTGTAACGAAGTCATCAAGTATAACATATAACCACCTTTTCCTTAGGAGGATCACAGAGTGATCAAGTAATTCCCTAAATTTCAAATCAACCAACTGTTGATTGCATAACCATAGTTAAAAAAGTAAGGTTAGTGAGCTTGATAAAATATTAGAAACTTCATAACACTAATGTAGGAAACAACAAATTTCATAACAAACAAGGATTGCAGTACATAGCATGGTATTGTCAATATTAAAGAACATAATGTATGTATTGCACAAAAATAAAATTGGTATTATAGCTATATAAACAAACAAAAAAATTACCATCAGAAACAAAATATGCAGTATGAGCATAGATTAAGATAGTTATAAAAGGAAATAAGAAGAATGTCTCTCACAGTTTTCTCTCTCGAACCACCACCAAAAAAGGCAATTGACTCAGCATGTGCCCGAAGTCTAGAGTGCATGAATCTGATATAAGCATTGATCATGTATTATTAGCTTTAAGAAACATTGCTTGATAACGAGTAAACACGAGTTTTATGAAGAAGAATGTAGTGATTACCTAAAGGTTCCCTCAAGCTGTTGCTCTTTGCTTGCTAGATCACCAAAATCAGGTGCAACACTTCTCAGGAACCCCAACCCTAAAAGCATGTAAGTATACAGTATGGCAACTCCTCTTCGGCCAGTTAGTAGCTTCATCCGCCAAGTAAACCTATACATACAAGAGGACACCAAAGCATGAATATGACTGCCATCATTAAAAGATGTATTACAAATAAGCATATTGAATGGCATGGGTAGACTCACCAAAGAATATCAAGAGAAGGTTTTACCATTCCAGTAAGCAATCCAGAGAGTTCAGTTGTCAGTTTTTCCACATCATTTGTTATTCGCTGATCTGCATCAACATTTTTATCTGACATGTGAAATACCTATAAAAAGGGCATTAAAATAAGTCCCAAATGGTTGGTTATTAAGGCAATCAGATGCAAAAATAAGATGAGATACCAAAAAAGAAGAGAATGGATCTTAATTTCAAATAGAAATGCAACTAGAAGCGTCAAACTCAAAGCAAAAAACAAAACGAAATACCTTGTAAAAAGCATTGTTTCTTAAGTAATTTTCTAGCAGATGATTGGTCAAACGAATTCTCCATCCAAGTGCAAGCTTGGCCGTCAGGTATCTGCCAATAACAGAAATAAGATTAAGTATAACACAAATTGCGCATAGATTTTTGTAAAAATGATATTCTTTCTATACCATAAAAATTACATAAAAAAATCTATCATAATATTACAGAACAAGAGAAAAGTACAGAAATTACACAACTTCAAAATCATTAATAATGAAAGAGAAACACATCCTCATGATGGAAAAAGTTTTATTCTGTGATGACTAGTCCTGACTTAGTAAGATATATAAAATTGTGTATGCCAACTAAATTTAAAAAATGCAAAATGTTTAAAGTATAACCAAGCAACTCTTGCTTCCTTAGTTCCTAGTAGATCTTTGGCAAGACCAAAAATGAATAAAAGGACTTTTCTGTGACGCAGTCGTTAATGATGTTAATTTCAGTTCTATAGCAAACAAGTCAATGGATTCAACTGATATTACACCTAAAGGATAATACATGCCTTAGAGAAGGAGCAACTATAGATGATGCAGCACTTTGAAGAACACTGATGCCAGTCAATCTGATAAAGGCTGCCTTATCCTGTTCCAGCACATACTTGACGCTAGTTCCTAATGAAAATTCATCAATAAAAAATAAAAATAAAAGCCCATTACCTTTAGTGTCACACAGAAACAACCAAATTAAAAAATATATATATAATACCATTCAAAGAAGCGATGCGATCAGATATCCATGTCCTAGAGATGACAAGTAAAGAAACTGCAAAGAGCTGTGCACCTTGTTTATCAAGCAACGTTGGCACCTATAGCAACACAAGAGTGGAAACCTTAACAAGAAAGATGCAATTTTATGAACTCAGGAAGAGCTAGAAAACAACATAAAAAATTCCTGCAGAAATCCACATCCTAATGCTAAAATTTCTATATGTTTGGGGGGAGGGGTAAGAGAAGATGGAACGAGATGTCCCCCACAGAGAAGACAGAAGATTATTTCCAGATCAACATAACAAAACAGACCATATCCTTTTATCACTTTATCAGTGCTCAAGTAAGAAAATATTACCAAGACTTTAAGCATTGAGGCTACTCTTAGAGGTAAAGCTCTTGGAGTACTTCGCAATTGAGGAACAATGGGTAATTGAGCTTTATCCTCAATAAGAGGAGAGGATGCTAATACTTTTGTTGAATAAGATTGAACCTTAGACCTTGGGAGTCTATTTCCCTGCCAAATATTCAAAATAAAAAATTTGCATAATGAAGTACATTTTCATGTGAAATTCAAAAAAGAAAGAGCAAAAAAAAGAAAGAATCTCGGAACCTTTCCGGAGCTAGAAAAGGCTCTTTGAACAGCAATCGCATCACTAAATCGTTCAGTTTGGGATGACTTTAATGAATTGGGACCACTTCCATGGAAATCTAATGAATCATCCCTATGTCACGTGAAATTATTTATTTTAGTGCCATCATCGAAAGAAGAAAGTGGAAATGAAAATATCTAAAAACTACAATTCATCACCTCTTGTACTGAACACTCCATCCTCCTTCTCCATCCAATGATAAAACTATGTCATGAAAAGCAACTAGAGCAGGACGGTGTGATATAGTAATACATGAGGTCCCCATTGCTCGAACCTTAGCACAAAAACGCTCTTCCATATCTGTTGTGACTGCACTTGTACACTCATCAAGAATAGCGAACTTAGGCTTGTGGAAGAACAGTCTTGCCATTCCCAGCCTCTGTTGTTCACCAAGAGAAAGTTCATCACCCCAGTTTATTTCCTTATCCAGTGGATAACGTTCCAACAGGTACTCCAGATCAACCTACAACATAAAAAATGTGAATTTTGAAGCCTTGACATGCTTTAACTTGAGAAATGGCTTAAAAAAAGATTGTGTGATATTACATTTTTTAGTAGTTCAACCATTCCATCATAGGTGAGTGGTTCAATCTCCTGATCAACTGTAAGGGGATATATCAACTGATCACGAAGTGTTCCAAAAGCTGTATATGGCCGTTGTGGGACATAAAAGATCTCCTTGTTAAGATCAGAACCAACTCCAGGTTTAAATATTCGGCCAGATACCAATGGCCAGAGCCCTCCAAGAACCCGGAAAAGCGAACTCTTCCCACTACCATTTGGACCTGGCCCAAGAATGGGAAAATTTTTATGGTACTCATAACAGATAAAACTTCCCATGTTATTGCAGAATTAAGGACTGATGAAAAGAGAATGAATTGTTTTGACGTCAAGAACATGTCTTTAACAAACACCCATAAATCCATACAAATTTCTCATAACTGTAAATAAGCAGAAAAAGACATAACTCCCGCTCCTAAATTTAGCATTTGCTGTCGTTCAACCACACTGTTCAATGACAAAGGATTTCCCCACCGACTAGTATAGTTTAGCTAAATTTGGGGAAAAGAAGTGTACGGTTTAGCCCTTTCAGCACAAAACAGCTAGATGAAAGGTTTCATGGATATCATTAGGACAGTTGAGCTTATTTTGTTAGGTTGTTATTAGGAATGTGTTGTTAGCTTGAGCTTGAAGATTCTATATGAGCTTTATGAGGTTTTCTGTGTAATATAAACCATAGAAAGTGAGGGACATTATAAAACCATAGAAAGTGAGGAACTTTATTCTTTATTTAGAAATATTCAAAACCCCAATGACGTACAACGTAAACTTGTAATTGTGCTACTAGGATTTTTATAGATCAAACTACTCTTTCTTCTACCAGTCCTACCTCAGTTTTTTAGTACTACAGGCTTGGTTGAAGACTTGAATGCATGCCAAAGGATGAAATTTAGTGTGCAAATAACCATTTAGATGCTTGAAAGAAATTAAGCTTGATGAAAAATAAAACAAAGCCTATCATAAAATCATATTAGAAATCAAAGAATCATGTCCAGATGTCACATATCTGGTTCGGCAATAGGGGCTAAAAATAGAAGCCAAACAATAAGAAATCACATACCAGAAATTGGAAAGCAAAAGGCATCGCATATATTAAAAAAGAACCATCGTCAAGAGAAGAAAAGATTCTTATGTGGATATGACCATAATCAAGAATCATGAGCAAAGATTGCAGAGACAGAGTTAAACTTTACCAATGTTGGATAGTAAGAGAACAAAAACTGACATTGCGCCTAAGTTAAATATTAAAAGAGGCTCACAATGCCTTATAAATGGGTAGAACTCACATCATAAATATGCACAGAAAACAAAAGTAGTTTAAGGAAAAACAGCATGGAAAGCACCTCTTCGTTACAATTAAGCCAAAAGACATACTTTGAAATTAAAGAACTAAAACTGCTATAATGAGCAGTCTCAAAAAAATAAAATACATGAAAAGAAATAACATAAACAATTGAAAAGTCATGCAGATTGTTTATTCTCCCTGCAGGAACGGTGGATTGACTCCACTAGCCTGGTGATAAATTGATAATGAAAGAAAAAGAAGAATAAAATTCTTTGCCTTATATTTCAATAGACTCTGAAAGCACTCATCAGCTCGAAGAGGGATCTCTCAAAGGGATCTCTCCCTTACAACTTTTCTAAGTCTAGCATGTAGATGCGAAGCATGAAGCTTTCAAAAGCAGACTTTTCCCTGCTTTTTCACTTTCCTAGAGATTTCCCCTGCACAACATTTTAGTTGGACTACAAGACTTGTATTATATCTAAGGGATTGAGGTTAACCATGCACAAGCCCATCACTGTTTACATCTTACATGCAATACCCAAACAATGGGCTTATATAACAGAGATTAGGTTGTTTTGGTGGAACCATGGAATATAGATGTGCTTGGCCTAGGGGTGCAAACGAGTCGAGCCAAGCTCGAGTCACATTTAACTCGAGCTCGGCACATCCAATGAATAGTGGACTCGAATTCAAGCTCGAGCTTGAACTTGACTCATTAAAATCGACATACGCTAGAACTCGACTTTTTAATTCGAGTTCGTTAGAAGCTCGTCGGCATAAGAGAAGATTATTGGCGTATGCAAAGCTCGTCGACATTGGAAAAGTTGTCGGAGGTGTTGCAACAGCATCTCACCGAAGCATGTGGAAGCTGTTCACTCGAACTGTTTACTCAAAAGTAGTGGTGGAACTCAATTTGCAAGGAAAAAAAACCTTCTCACAGAGAAGGTTTTGTCCTGTGTAGGAGTGCAGCTCGATTTGCAAGGAGGAAAAAGAAAAATTAATGAGGGAAATGTAGGCTTTTAACAGCAATTTAAATGATGAAAGCAACATTAATAAAGAAAAGACAAAAGATTTACTCGTAATGTTTAAAAAAAAACTGAAAAATACATTTAAACTCAAAAAGCATTTAATGGCCGTTTTTTTTTTTTTAATAGAAAATATAGTATTTTAATTTTTGTTTTAAATAATTCGAGTTGACTTGCGAGCAACCGAGCCGAGTTTTATCAAGCTTGAACTCGAGCTCATTTAGAATTCGATCTTGATTTTATGTTGAAGCTCGAGCTCATGACTCGATAAGCTCGACTAGGGAGCTCATTAACTAGTCGAGTTCGAGCCGGTTCACGAGCAGGCTCGGCTCATTTACACCCCTAGCTTGGCCTATCCTAAAGACTAATTGAGAGTGAGAATGGTTTTGTATCTTTATACACCAAGCAACTGAGGAAACCATTAACCTTATAAAAGACATGGGAAAGAATGAAAGAAAAGATGTGAGAGAAATTCTTGCCTTCTGACCATTCTAGAATCCTATTCCAAGAATACAATAACATTCGCCAAAGAAATCAATCGATAGAAGAATACACTGAATATTTTTATAAATTACAATCCAGAAATGATTTAAATGAAACTGAGGAACGAACCATAACACGATACATCAATGGATTAAAGTGGTCCATCTAAGATCAATTAATTATGCATCATGTTATCAAACTTGATGAGGCCTATCGTATGGCCTTGAATATTGAAAAACAATAACAAAGAAACAACAATAAAAAAATTGACTCAACCAAGATTAGACAATCTATTGGAAGTAAAACTTCACAAACAACCATTGGTTCAACTTCTTCAAATTGAAATCCACGAACGAAACCTAATGAAACTCAAGTAATTGAAAAGGGAAAGAAAGTGATAGGAGCAAAATCAATCGGACTCTGTTATAAATGTGTTTGTATGATCATCTATCAGCAGCATGTATAAAAAACAACCCACCTATAACCAACTATATTAAACAAGAGGAAAGCCATGAAAATTCAAAGAAAGATGAAGCTGAAGAAGAAAATGAGGAAGAGATGGAATCAATTGATGTTGAAGGAGACCAAGGAGATCATTATTTAGTTATCCGTAGGGTTTTAACCATCAAATCAGATGCCAGAGAAAAATGGCTTAGAAGAAATATTTTTTGAACCACATGTAATGTAGAAGAAAAATTATGTACCCTTATGATTGATAGTGATAGCTCCGAAAATTTTATGTCACAACTCATGGTGGATAAACTGAAATTAAAACCAAAATCACTTACCAAGCCTTACAAAATATCATGGTTTAAGGAGGAGAGGTACCAATCACTCAGCAATGCCTTGCCAACCTTTCAATTGGAAAATTTTACAAAGACTAAGTATTATGTGACATCATGCCTCTCGAAATATGTCATATTTTACTAGGTCGACCTTAGCAATATGATCATAAGACTATTCACCATGGAGAGAAGAAATGGAAACCCAAGGCTCTGATACCAATTCGATGCAACCAAATTGATGCAACTAAAAAATAAATTAGAATTGCAAACTAAAACTTCCTTTCCATAAAACATAAACAAAAAAAAAACTTAAAATTCAACCACTTCAAACTCACATTAGACAGGACATTACAATACCTTATAACTTATCAAAATTTTGAGAAGAAAGATACAAATGGAATGAAAGCCATGGAGAGAAGAAAAAGATAGAAGACCGAGACGAAATAGAAGAAGTGAGGTAGAGGAATATAGATCGCAAGCTAAATAACCCGCAAGTTATAGTGTCCAAATATTCTTCACCATTCACCCTCTTTTTCCAGCAGCAAAACAATCCTATTTATAGGAAAAAAAGATCCAAATTCCCACATAAATGTGCCACCCCAAATCGCCAATAGAAACCAAACAAAACAATGACTTTTTTTAGAAGATAAAACACTATTTTAGGAATCAACAATGAGGGAAATGAATGGCCAGCAGCAAGAAATTCAAAATCTGCTAGGGAAACCAACAACTCATCATATGGGAATCCAAAATCAATAGAACACAAACAGGAATTCAAAATCTGATTGGAAAACTGTGGCTCCGAAAAATTCCATTTTGTGTTGTGTATGATCCCGGCCTCTCCACGCCATCCGTCTATTTTTCTTTTAAAATGTTTGTGTGACGATGATGATAGAGAGTTTTAACGAGATTAGGTTCCGAGGGAATTTTTAGAAGGCAGATTGGGTTTTAGATTAGATAATACCCAGAGATTTCGCCCTCATTTTGTGAGGACTTTTTGATCTGAGTTCTGGTTTCCTATAGGCGCAAGCCCCTATAGTTAATTACCCCTCCTGATAACAGGAGAGAACTTTCGATTAAGGCTAGTCGTTAAAAGGGTCGAATAGGTTATAAACCTATCGTATAATAGCAATAATTCTACGGTTTAAATTTTGAATTTTGAAAGTTTGAAATTTGGAATTTATCACCACAAACTTATTTCTGATCATCGAATACATATATATATATATATATATATATAAAAGTATATATATATATATAAAACTATCTTTGCCTGCATCAATGAGTGTCAACTGAGTTTTCCTTGGACTGCCTGAGGACAAGATGAGGTCACCAAAGCATTGAGGGTAGTAATGGGTCTTCAGACTTGCCTAGGACTATATTGGATAGCTAGAAAAAATCTTGGACCAAACTGAAGGTACTTACTGACTCAAGCCATCATGGGTAAGTCAAAAGTGCATCGGTTCAGTCTAACAAACCCTGGCCTCCTCTGACCTTTTAAAGATAAAAAAATTCACAAATACATTTTTAGCGATCAAATGCTTTCATTAGATTTAGTTTTAAGAATAAATAAAAGTTGAAAATGACCACAATGATCCCTCAACTCTTTATGAAGACCAAAATGGTCTCCAACTTTTTTGAGGGACCAATTTGGTCCATCAACTACTTAAAAAGGGGTCTTTTTGGTCATAATATAAAATTTTAGGGTTAATGATGTTAAATCAAGGAATATTTTGATCATTTTTTAATTAAAATTTTTATTAAATGTAATTTTAAGTCATAGTATTTAAAAAAATTTATTAAAAATTTCTTTAATAAAAAAATTATTAATAATTCTAGTCTATAATTATC
This sequence comes from Dendrobium catenatum, assembly GCF_001605985.2. Classification (NCBI taxonomy): domain Eukaryota; kingdom Viridiplantae; phylum Streptophyta; class Magnoliopsida; order Asparagales; family Orchidaceae; genus Dendrobium; species Dendrobium catenatum. The sequence continues at coordinate 1,504,067 of NW_021319862.1, read as the reverse complement.
CTAAATTAAAACTAAAATTATTAATAAATTTTTATTAAATAAATATTTAATAGTTTTTTTAAAAAAATTACTATTACTTGAAAATTACATTTAATAAATAATTTAATTAAAAATGTCTAAAATATCCCTAAATTTAACAACATTAACCTCAAAATTTGATGTTATGAACAAAAAATGTTCCTTTTGGCCTTTTTAAAGAGTTGAGGGACCAAATTGGTCCCTCAAAAGAGATGGGGATCATTTTGGTCACTCATAAAGAATTGAGAGACCATTTTGATCCTTTATCTTAACTATTACTTGAAAATTACATTTAATAAATAATTTAATTAAAAATGTCTAAAATATCCCTAAATTTAACAACATTAACCTCAAAATTTGATGTTATGAACAAAAAATGTTCCTTTTGGCCTTTTTAAAGAGTTGAGGGACCAAATTGGTCCCTCAAAAGAGATGGGGATCATTTTGGTCACTCATAAAGAATTGAGAGACCATTTTGATCCTTTATCTTAGGCAGGGCTTATTTAGTTAAAGAAAGATGCAATTAGTTATGTAACATCCATATCCTGTATATTTACAAAAACTAACACCCAATTATTTTTATTTACTATAATGCCACTTTTTTTTTACTATAATGCCACTTAAATCTTGAAAAGCACAACAAAATAGTCACCAATATTTTTCACTTTCATTAAATTTTCAATGATTTCATTGTGCATGTGCAAATATATGAGTTTATTAGTATGCATTTTTTTTGCTTGGATGCTAAATATGCAAATGAGAAAGATTTAGATGTCAAGCACACAATTTTTCCTAAAAAAAGTCTGTTGAAAAACTAGTCTTCGCATTTTCCATCCTAAAACTTGTCTCACATTGTTCACCTGAGCAGTAGCAATTTTTTACAGCACCAAATCAATTTTAAAACAATGCAATTAGATGTCAATGGCATGCAAATCCAGCGATGACCAAAATGAAATTAGCATTACAACGAAAACTGTAATGTATACTGAAAAACAAGGAAAAAGAATGTAATATATGCGCAAGAACTGTGTTTTAGAGAAATGCTACTATGCACTAACATAACAAATGACGAGAACTTCAATCTTCCATGCAAAAGTTACGTATGAGCAGAATATCATCCAACCATATGCGATTAGATTTTTTGTCCTTTACTTTCGCTTTTATTTTTATAATAACGACACTGAATGCTACAATCTTACCCAACATGAAGTAAAGCCTTACTACTCATGTGTTGTTACAGCTAATAGTAATGCAAACATAGAATAACTGCAGAAAGAGTGGACATTCTACCAACAAATTTTCCTAATGCATCAACAAAGACCCGAGACAGAAATACAGAAATTATGAATTGCAATCACATTGACAAACACTTTAATGGTGAATAAAAAGAGAGCCTTGTGGATGTCCCAGAATGCAACACCATGAAGATAGAGAACTACAAACTTACCAGTGATCAAAAGATTAGATCCTGAATCAACCCTGAGCGTAAGGTCATCCACCAACACATTTCCAGGAGGAGTTACAACCTGTAAGTATTTGGATCAAGCATAAATAAGAAGCACATGAAAATATAAATAGTCAATCTACAATTCATCAATGATTTGAACTACCTTGACACCCGAGAATTCAATATAATCTGCTTCACTAAAACAATTTGTGCTTGCATTATTTCGCATTGATGATGCATCCCGCGCGGTAGCTAGTTCTCTTGATACAACCATTAGCTCATGAATACGGTCAGCATACCCACTATTAAAAGAAAATTCCATTACAAAAATGTAATCAAACTTATGGTATAGAATAGCTCCACAAGTAAAATATCAATTGGTGCATTCAAATTGACGGGTAAAAGCAAATAAAAAAAAAAATTAGGCCAAAATTTTAGATGTACCAAGAGGGTGTCTGTAGTAGGTAATAAATTCAACAAGCTAACAGGGATGGTCAAGCAGCTCTACAAGTGTTTTGGAGGTAATCATGAAAGAAGACGATGCATACTTAATATAGTGTTTTCAATCAGAAGCTTCCCACCCAAACCAAGATTGTGAAATATCATATTTAATACGGAAGAAAATATGAAATTAATTACCAAAATAACATAATGTAACAAGCAAAAGGGACAGGCAAGACAGCAGATGTACATGAGAGCCATTTGCACACCTAACATGCAGTAAAGCAACCAAACAAGGCAATCAAAATAGCAATTTTAGACGCACAGTCACAATAATCATGATTAGAATGAAATAATGTAACTTCATCAAAAATCACACTTTGCTTGAAGGTCAAGGTACATAACCAAATCAACACAGAGGAAGTTCAAAAAGACTGTTTGACAGTAATCAAGATTTCAAATCAATGCCTTTTCCTACGCGGAGGAGTCGCAAGCGCTGGGCTAGGGCTCGGGTTCGGCAATCGAAGTGGACAAGGTGCTCGGCTGGGCGTCATGCAAGCAAGGCGAGAGACGAGCAGTTGTTTGTGCTTGGGAGTGATTGAGGGGAAGAAAACATGACAGAACGAAGTGTAAGTTTTTTTTTTATTCGTCCAGTTTCTCTAACTTTTTATCGAAACCAGCAGTCACCTCTCCTTTTGGAGCCATCAATACATAGGAAATAGAAAGAGAGGGGAACGGACAGCATGGGGAAAACAACAGCCATAAATCTGCCTAGGAAACCAGTAGGAAACCATCAGTCACCTCTCCTTTTGGAGCCATCAATACATAGGAAATAGAAAGGGAAGGGAACAGACAACATGGGGAACCATAAATCTGCCTAGGAAACTAGCACTCATCACTCCTTTTGGAGCCATCAATACATAGGAAATAGCAAGGGAGGGGAACGGACAACATGGGGAAAACCAATAGGCAAGTTTTGCCTACATCAATTCTCCCCATGTGGAGAATTCTCATCTCCTGATGAGAACGCCTTGGTACACGTTGGAAAATATCAGGATGACGAAGTTGCAAACTTAGGTTGAATGACAATGCTTCCATGATATTCTGAATGCATTATTTCTAACGTAGATCCTCCTTTTGAAGTGAACTTTGGCTTGTTGACTGTTTTGACTCTCTTTTTAAATAGAAAGGAAGACTCACAACCTAAGGCTCTGATACCAAATTGATGCAATAAAACAAAAGTATTGCAAACTTAAATCTTCCTTTTCTTAAAACAAAGATTAACACAGATAGCATATAGCAATACTATTATAAAATAAAGACACCTTACAACTTATGAAAGTTTTGAGAAGGATACAGATGGAATAAAAACCATGGACAGAAGAAAGAGATTGGAAACCGAGACGAATTTTAAGAAGAGAGGGAGGTAGAAGACAATAGCTCGCAAGCTATTCCAAACCCGCAGATTTATACATTCCAAAAATCATTCAAAAACTCTTTTCTGCAGCAAACAGCCCCCATATATAGGTAAAAATAGAGAAAACAACAGTCATAAATCTGCCTAGGAAACCAGTAGTTAGCCAGTCACTTCTCCTTTTGGAGCCATCAATACATAGGAAATAGAAAGGGAGGGGAACGAACAACATGGGAAAACAGTAGCCATAAATCTACCTAGAAAACCAGCAGGAAACCAGCAGTCAACTCTCCATTTGGAGCCATCAATACATATGAAATAGAAAGGGAAGGGAATGGACAGCATGGGGAAAACAACAGCCATAAATCTGCCAAGAAAACCAATAGGAAACTAGCAGTCACTACTCCTTTTGGAGCCATCAATACATAGAAAATAGCAAGGGAGGGGAACAGACAACATGGTGAAAACCAATAGGCAAGTTTTGCCTACATCAAGTTGCCGAAGGGATGTATTGTTTCGCCAAAAATTGTATCTGTTTAGTTAATTTCCACTTCTCTTTTTTTTTCATTTTGTTTCAATTTTTTTTAAATTAGTCAACAATTAGAAATAGCAATAGGCAGCCAATTAAGAAATCATGCAGTTCATCTACATAGCATAAAAAAATTTACGATAGTATCTCTACAAAGTTCATTACAAGGAGATTATTACACAATTTTCACGTCATCCATAAGTTAATGGATAGGAAATGTCGCATCTAAGAAGTTTCTTCTATTGGGTTGTTAATTAAAAGCTAGCAACAATAACTACCACAATAATACAAATTACATTATGCTTATTGCAAACAAATTAGTTCTGTGTATACTGTTGACTGTAACTGCTGCTCCCCACCGACTGAAGCCCCAAACGATACAACGATTCGCCCACCGACTTCTTTCACCGACATACTCACAAAATAAAAATGAAATCTTCCTCTCATTCGGTTCCAACACACACTCACGCACAGAGAGGAGTTTTTAGAAGACTTACCTCTGCATCATTGAAGCAAACCGAACTCCATTCTCCGCTTCAAGCCTCCGGCTGACCCAACTCCGGCGTCGACCCTTCTGGCCGACCCAATTCCGGCGGACGCTGCTGCCTCCGCCGCCTTCGTCGCCGACCAG
>NW_021319862.1:1426771-1497114 GCF_001605985.2 Dendrobium catenatum | reverse complement strand
TCTCTCTCGTTATTGGGAGGGGTAATTAACTATAGGGGCTTGCGCCTATAGGAAATCAGAACTCATATCAAAAAGTCCTCACTAAATGAGGGCGAAATCTCTGGGTAGTGTCTTATCTAAAACCCAATCTGCCTTCTGAAAATTCCCCCGGAACCTAATCTCGTTAAAACTCTCTATCGTCGTCGTCACACAAACACTTAAAAATAAATAGACTGATGACATGGAGAGGCCGGGATCATACATACCAAAATGGAATTTTTCGGAGCCCACATATACATAAAACAAAAAATACCACTAATAAAGATATACTATGAATATACTTACTGGCTTATGTTAAAAGCTAAATTTTACAACAAAGCTGTTTTTTGTCCCTAACATAAAACTCACTCTATGGTCAAGCAATTTATAATTGCCTCAAAATCAAGATAGATTTATTGCAACTCATGGCTCGCCTAAAATTAGCTTGATTTAGATAGAAATCAACTAAATATATGATTTATTCACACAAATGTGTGCATTTAACACATAAATATACATATAATGCATTTATAAGTTATAACCACTACATGAATAGCATGTGTAAGCTATATATTACCATGTACATAGATAATAATCTTGATGATAATAAAATTTTTATAAAATTAATAGGTTTCACACAAATCAGCCTAAAACTTAACTCAAAATCAATCACTTTTGATCTTGACTCAAATTTGGCTCAACTTGAAATCAAAATCTTTAATTTTCAATGTAGGTCAGCCCGCTCTAATACAGCTCAATATTACCAAAAATTCACAAACATGCTGAAATAAGCATTCATATTTTAGAATAAAATAGATACTACAGAAATATAAAATCTAACAAAAAAGCACAAAACTATGATTCAAAAGATTGAAGAATGACCTGAGACGATTTAATCTTCTGGCGCTAATAGATAGCGTGCCCAAAGATTGAAAGAGAGATATTATCACACTTGTGTGATAGCGGAGATTGCTCAACATTTCTGCTTTACCAAGTGTAGAAGAATCCGGCATAAGATTACCAGCAAAGAAGGGTTCAATAATCAAGATGACTCCAACAGTGGCACCAAGGTATTTCAGAAGAAAGTCCTGAATCATCCCAAACCACCAATTGTCATGGAGAACAAGGTTGAGATGCCGCACAAGAGTCTTGAACTTTTTCTTTATGTGAGATGCTTCTCTCTTTTCACCGCCATAAAAAGCTATGCTTTCAGCATGCGTCCTCAACCTTGAATGAAGCTGCCGATAATCTCCTTCTAACTCTTGCTCCTTGGACATCAATTTTCCAAAGGCAGGAGAGAAATTTCTGATAACAGATCCGGCACCTATCACATATGCCTATAAAAGCAAGTAAATTTGTTTCTTACAAAACTACTAGCTGACTTTAAATTATATTTAACTAAGTTTTGAAAATAGCACAACATGACAATAACACTTGTTAGACATTGAAAATGTAATAAATAAGTACCAGAATCCAGAGAACGTATTTTGGACTAGCATAAGAACAAAGACGCCAGGTGTACAGCAGACCATCCATCACTGCAGTGAGATCTTCTTGTACAACATCACTCAATTCTGAACAGAATCTTGGCAAATCACTTGCAATACATTGCTCCGGATTAGAAACCCGGTGATCAACATGAGATATCTTATAGTACACCATATTCTGGATTAAAGGGATGTGTTCAGCTTTAATGAAATACAAATAAAAATATGAAGAATTAAAAAAGGGTGGTATGTAGTTTATAAGTAAAACAAATGGTTGACAGATGATCAGGCAAATAAAATTTTAAAGCAAGAGTGCTCGACAGACTTCATATTAAGAAGTTAATACACAACAAACTACTTATGACGGACAACAAAATAGAATGTGAAACTAGTCAAGCAATTCACAGGGTGGAGCTTGAGAACCGGTTAGACTGGCTGCATTGTGACATGGAGGTCTCGGGGTTCAGACTACCAGAACAACTTGTTTGAATGCAGGGTTAAAGTTTCATGTTTCAAGCCATCTCTTGACCCCAATTGGTGGAAGAAACATCACATGGTAGACCCTCTTCTCTGTACAATTGACTGAAAGGGTGCTAGAAAACAGAACATTAATCATATAAATAATGTTAGTAAAACAGTTTTGCTTATGAAAATATCACTGGATATCCTACCTATGATAATATATAACATTAATTTTCTTTGATTTAATCCTAGGCAGGGACTGCCAGAGTACCATCCTCAACATTGCCTGCCACAATTGACCTATCTTGCAGATACAGCCTATTAGACATCAGCATATGTTGGATCCAAAAATTATATGCTAAGCATGGGCAACGAATATGGCGGGACAATCAAAAACTAAGAAGCTTACCAAAGACAAAGGCACAAACACATTCCATAAGCATAAATGACAAATGGATCTATATATGTAATAAAGCATTAGTCTAATCTTTCTTATAAGTTTGGTTGTGTAGACCAATTTTATATTATAAATTTGGTCTATCCAAGTATTATAAATACACCAATTATTATAAGAAAAAGCATTGAATGAAAATATTTATGGTTTCTCCTCTCTAGTCTCTCTTCTTCCCTTTCTTCTTTTTAAAGAGTCTACACCTACTCGAAAGGTGTCTGTTACGTCCCTTGCACGCGGGAGCCAGCTGCCCGCGCCCACATATGATCAGTCGAACCCAAAAAGATGTTGGGCCGGAACCAGAGCAGCAGAAAGGTCCCCACCCCCCCTTGTGGGGCCCAGGAAAGTTGTAATTCAACATGTAAGGAAAAGAGATCAAGAGAGAAATATTTAAGAAGATTTAATTAAAATAAAGAGGGAATTATTTAGAGAAAGAGATTCAATTTGAATTCAAATCTAATAGGGAATCATTTAGGAAAAGGAGACTGATTTGGGAGGGAATTAGGGGAGTTTATTTAGGGTTAACTATGTTGTTATTTCAGATTTATGCAATTTGTTTATGCTGTAGTTTTCTTTTTGAGTTTCCTAGCAATGCCCAAGCTTTGTGGGATAGCCGACCTACCTCTTGAATAGTCATTTGTATTTTTCTTTCTTATTAAAAATATAATCAAAAATCAATCCTTATCTTCATATTCTGCAGTTTCTACTTGTTGTATTTATTGTTTTTACTTCCAAAACGGATCAAATTGATATCAAAGCTAGACTTTTGAGAGATGGCAACAAAAAAGGGGGATGCATTGGAAGGTGAAGTGGAGCAAATCAAATCCATGATGAATGAGAAATTTTCAGCCATATATGGGAGGATTTCAACCATAGAAGGAAGGTTTTCAACCATGGATAATTGATTTGGAGGGATGGAGGAAATATGAGGAAGCTCATTGAGATGAAATCCAAAACTTTATTGGCGGTTCCGATTGATAATCCTAGCCACGATTTGACCTAAATTTTCTTGGCCAAATCTAAGAAAAAAGATATCGTGCGAGAAGAGTTCAACGATGAGAGTTTCTTCCATCAAGAGCCACCTCTTAGGGCTCTGATAAGGGGCATAATAGGATTTCTTTATGGAGGGACAGCGGGAAGGGAGTTTTATGGTGAAAGTGGTAGGGTGACCAACCCCTACGAGAGGCCTTTCGGGCTAGGGGAGTGGACTACTGGAGGAGGGGGATGGACCAAGCCATTGTGATTGGGTCATGAGAGGGGTATGAAAGAAAGGTGGGATTCCCACCCTCGATACACGGGGAGAACCATCGGCAGGAGAGGAAGTTGGAGTGGAGATGCTAAGGTGAGGAAGTTAAAGATGTCGGTATTCAAAGAGGAGGATGCCCATTGGTATATATAGCGGGTGGAGAGGTATTTCACAGTGAATGGGCTGAGAGAGGAGGAGAAGCTTACAGCCGCAGGGCTATGTCTAGAGGGGAATGCCCACGCTTGATTCCAGAGGAGGGAGGCTAGATATCCAATCCATTCATGGGAGGAGTTTAAGGATTGCTTATCGAAAAATTATCGAGCAATTCAGGAAGGGGATATACACGAGCAATTCCTTGCCTTGACTCAGAAGGGGACTTTCATGGAGTACAGGGAGAGATTTGAGTTGCAGTCAGGGCAGTTGAGGGGGATTTCGAAATTGGTGTTGGAGGAAAATTTTGTGAAGGGCCTCAAGCCCGACATACGAGCGAACCTCCGATTGCTGAGATCGAAGGGGTAAAGGAAGCGATGGACCTAGCCCATATAGCAAAAGACTAGAGATAGATGGAGAGGATCAGTAAGAGCGGTGTAGCGGGAGGCTCTTATAAAAGTACATCGACTTTACTGGCATCGAAAACCAGACAGTGTTAGTTCAGCGGGAGGCACCAAGGGAGAAGAGTGGGGAAGTTCGCCCCGGGGCCAACATCAAGCGCCTCATAGAGGCAGAGGTTCAGGACAAGAGAGTGAAGGGTCTGTGCTTCCACTATGACAAAAAATATGCATCAGGCCATCAGTGCAAAGACCGCACACTCCAAGTCCTTATAGTTTGTAATGAGGAGACCGACAGTGAGGATCTAGTGGAGGAAGCAGAAGCAGGAGAGGAGCACTTATGCCTTGATGTGGCGAAAGTGTCCCTTAATTCAATGGCGGGATTTACTCCAAGTCACACCATGAAGGTAAGGGGGCAGATCAAGGAGCAGCCAATGGTTGTCTAGTTGGATAGTAGTGTTACTCATAACTTCATCTCCAATCAAGTCATAGACTAGTTCGGATTAAAGTTGGCAGATACATGGAGCTTTAGAGTCATGATAGGAACAGGAAAGGTGGAGAGGAGTAGGGGGATTTGCAGAAGGTTGTTGCTAACACTCTAGGGCATGCATATAGTAGAAAATTTTCTTCCTTTGGATTTGGAGATCACTGATGTGATCCTAAGGATGAAGTGGTTACAGACGATCGGGGATACACAGGTCGACTGGCAGTCGTTGACTATGGAGATTCAGGTGGAGGGGAAGAAGGCGGTGTTGAGAGGAGATGCCAGCCAGTGCAGAAAAATGGTTTCACTCAAAACTATGGTCAAGGCAATACAGGGAGTAAGGCTGAGCTACTTAGTGGAGCTGCAGAGCCCGGAGGAGGTTCAAGATTCAGAGCGGGTCAAGGTCTCTGAGTGTGTACATCAGCTTCTAAAGCAGTTTCCTGAGATTTTTCAATATCATAGCAGATTACCGCCACCCCAGGAGCACAAGCCCGCCATCAACTTGAAGGAATGAGCTTCTTCTATTAGTGTTCGACCATAACGATACCCACAAAATCAGAAGGATGAGATAGAAAGGCTCGTCATAGAGATGCTTGAGGTATGGATTATTATATCCAGTGTGAGCCCCTTTTCCAGCATAGTTTTAATAGCGAAAAAGAAGGACAACAGTTGGAGGTTTTGCGTGAATTATAGGGCCCTAAAAGGGGAAATTGTGTTGGACAAGTTTTCTATCCCCGTAATTAATGAGTTGTTGGATGAACTGTTTGGGACGATCATCTTCTAGAAGATTGACCTGAAATCAAGGTACCACCATATCAGAATGAAGTCGGGGAATATACACAAGACAACTTTCAGGACTCCTAAGGTCACTAAGAGTTTTTGGTGATACCTTTCGGCCTTACCAACGCTCCAGCCACTTTTCAATCCCTCATGAATCGGGATTTTCAACCCTACCTCAGAAAGTTTGTCTTGGTATTTTTTTACGGCATCTTGATCTATAGTTGTACGGAGGCAGAGCATGTGGGTCACTTGAGAATTGTAATGGAGACTTTAAGGGAGCACTAGAAGAAATATTCTTTGCATAGCCATAGGTAGAGTATCTATGACATATAGCGAGCAAAGCAGGGGTGGCAGCAAAGTCTAAGATTAAGGCTATGTTGAATTGGCCTTTACCTAAGAACCTGAAGGAGTTGAGAAGATTTTTAGGCCTCACCGAGTACTACTGGAAGTTTGTATGAGGGTATGGCATGATAGCATGACCATTGACTGAGCAGGTGAAGAAGGAAAGTTTCAATTGGGGGGAAGCAGCAACACAGGCGTTTAAGCATTAAAGAAAGTCATGACCGGCGTGCCAGTATTAGCACTTCATTTCTTCAACAAACCATTTGTGGTGGAGACGGATACATCAGGATACAGACTGGGATCAATGCTCATGCAGGACCATCGGCCCATTTCTTATTTCAGTCAGGTGCTCACCACCAAAGCGAGGCTCAAGTCTGTATACGAGCAGGAGTTGATGGTAATTGTCTTAGCCATCCAAAAGTGGCGACCCTATTTGTTGGGGCAACATTTTATCATGAGGACAAACCAAAGGAGTTTGAAGTTTCTACTGAAGCAGAGGATGATGAATGAGGAGCATCAGAGATGATTATCCAAGTTGTTAGGATATGACTTCAATATTCAATATTGCCCAGGATTGAAGAACAAGGTTGAGCACTATCATGGAAGGAAGAAAAGGCACGGTTGATAGCTCTGTCAATACTATGGTCTTAGATTGGGAAGTGATGCTATCAAATATTATGTATTTTTATTTTATGTTAAACATTAGTATGTTAATGTAGTTTTTTATATTTTTTTTCTTTTTTAGCTATCCAATGATGGAAGGCATCCAATAATCATGGTAGGTTATGCTTGGGGCTTGGTAGACCATTGGTTTGCTAGCTTGATTGGTCCTTGGCTGTTGCTGGTTCACGGGTTGGCTTATGGTCCACGATTTTGGGCTTATGGTAATTATTGGAAGGAGGTGGTTCATTGGTGTTGAGCTCTAATTACTAAGTTGCTAGCTCATTAATCTTCTAAGGTAAGCTCATAAGTTGGATTCATTGTGGAGTGGTCTTGTCTCTTCTTCTCCCCTTTTCTTCTTAAAAATCTGAGCTTGTCCCTTGGGTTCCTATGCTGGTTGGTTGTTTCCGTGCCTTTGTCCAGTGGGTTTCCATGGCTGACTATTAGTTTTCTGTGCTAGGGTGGTTTTCCCGTGCCTGATTCTTGCAGCTGCCTCTTCGGGTTCCGCCTGGGTTGTTTTCCCGTGGTTGTTGTGGGGCTTTTCCGTGGCTTTGGTGCTTTGTTTCCTGTGTAGAATTGGGGAATATTATAAGGTGGTTGTTGGCTTTTCATTTCCCTCATTAAATTAAGAATATGAAGGGTTTTTTGGGCTGTTTGGTTTCTCCTCTCTTGCCTATAAATATGAGATGATTTGAGAGGGAATGGGAGTTGAATATTGAGAGCAAATTTGTTATAAACCTGCGGGTTCTTCTTGGAAAAGCTTGCGAGCTTGTTCCATTATCCTTCTCCTCTAGGAAAGCTTGCGAACTTCTCCACTTTCGTCTTGGCTTCTTACCTCTTTCGTCTCTCCGCAAGTTCCACTCTATTTGTATCCTTCTTCTTGAGCTTTGGTGGTGTTTTTGTTGGCTGATTTGGGAGTATTTGCTGGAGGAGTTTAAATTGGACGGTTGGACGATCTTGCTGTGGTGGACCATCAGTTTGCTAGCCCTAAGCACTTATCTTACTTTAACCTACATTTTGATGCATGTGAGGAACCCGCTCTGACGGTTGTCTGAGGATAGCATTTTTTTTATTTTATTTGTTTCTTTGATTTTCTTCTAGAATTTTTCGTCGAATTTTGGATGTTATAGATGATTGCTACTATTTGAATCGAGTCTGGTTAAGTTCTGCCCATTGTTCTCCTTGTTTTGGCTTTTCTAACTAGTGTACTTACATCAGGAAGCCATCAGACAGGAGAGCGAATCGGATGAAGGTCTGAGAAAGATCAGAGCTAAGTTGTTGTAGGGCCAAGACAGTCATCCCGATTACACACTGAGGGGACCCCAACTGCTAAATCAGGGGAGATTTGTTTTACCAAGGGGATCGAGGTATATCCCAAACTATTGAAGGAGTTTCATTGCAACACAGTTGGAGGACATTCAGGAGCTTAGAAAACCTACAGCGACTATCAGCGGAATTATATTGGGTAGGGATGTGCCACGATGTAGATGATTGGTAGTGAGATGTGATGTGTGCTAGAGGTGCAAGTACTTGGCCAGGACACCATGAGGGTTACTATAGTCTCTAGCTCTACCGAAGAGGGTGTGGGAGGAGGTGACGATGGATTTATCGAGGGGTTGCCGAGTTCGAAGGAATTTACAGTGATACTAGTAATGATGGATCGTCTGAGCAAGTATGTACTTCATTCCTCTGAAGCACCCCTACACTGCGGTCTCTAAGCTATTACTTTCATACAAGAAGTGCGCTTGCCTGAATTTCTATAATCTATTGTGTCAGATAGAGATAAGGTGTTCATTAGCCACTTCTGAAAGGAGTTGTTTTGTTTACAAGAGATTGTCCTGAAGAGAAGCAAAGCATACCATTCCCAGACAAATGGTCAGGCAAATGGCTAAACAGAGGTGGTCAACAAGAAGTGTAAAGACATATTGGAGAGGTTTTGTATTAGATACGCTTAGCGAAGTGGATTGCTTGGGCCGAATATTAGTACAACACCTCGTACCATTCAGAAGCACATATCATCCCTTTCAGGATTCTCTATGATAGAGATCCACCTTATTTGATTCATTATAGACAACAATACACCAGTATTTAATACAGATCAATATTAAGAGGAGAGAGCCAAAGTATTATATGAGCTCAAGGGACATCTGTTGAGAGCCCAGCAGATCATGAAAAGGAAGGCTAACAAGTACAGGAGAAAAGTATACTTCATGCCAGGAGATATGCTTTACTTAAAGCTGAGACCCTTCAGGCAAAAGACACCAACTAGAGGAGGAATGAGAAATTGTCCCCATGATACTTTGGTCCTTACGCGATTTTGGAATGTATTGAAGCGGTGGCCTATCGATTGAGGTTGCCACTTTCATCAACATTGCACCTACTATTTCATGTCTCACTGCTGAGAGGATAATAGGAGATCACACACAAACTCCACCACCCCCGACTTTGACATAAAAAATGGAGGTCTGGAGCTCATGGATGCAGAAGGGTGCATCAAGGGGAAACATGAGCATAGGAGATACTAATCAAGTGAAAGTATTTGCCAAAGCACAAAACCACATGGGAGCCCATACGAGACGATCAGGAGATAGTTTCAATCCTTCCACCTTGAGGACAAGATGCATTATTTGGGGGAGTATTGTTATCGTTGGATAGCGGAAGCCAGATGCACGACCTAGACTAGCCGAACCCAACAGCAATGCTGGGTGGGAGCCAGCAGAGCAAGGAAGGGGGTCTGACCCCTCTAATGGGGCCTAGGAAAGTTGTAATTTAATATGCAAGGAGGATAAATCAAGGGAGAGATATTTATGAAGGTTTTAATTAAAATTGGGAGAAAATTATTTGGAGAAAGATATCCAATTTGAATTCTAAGCTGAGAGGAAATCATTTAGGGAAAGAAGTCTAATTTGAGAGAGAATTAGGGAAGCTTATTTAGGGTTATCCATGTTGTCATTTTCAAATTCTGTAATTTGTCTTATGCTGAGGTTTTCTTTGAGAGTTTTCTAGCGACACCTAGGGTTTGTGGGGGAGCTGATAAACCTCTTGAATAGTAGATCACTTGTATCTTTCTTTCATGTTGAAGAGATAATCACAAAATCAGCCCAATGTTTAAAATTGCATATTCGGGTATTGATGTGTTTTTCATTCGTGAGGCGAGGCGTAAGCCTCAAAATCAAAAGATTGAGTAAATATAAAATGATAATTTTTTTATATACTAATGAGTGAATAATATAACATAAAAAAACATAAGATATGAAGTGAAATCAAAATATCTCAATAATAAGACAACATGATATATAGTTCAACTCAAAATTCTATCTTTCCCAAATCTCAGTATTCTTTTCATTAACATATGATTCCAATTTCCAAAAATAAATAGCAATGACATATCACATATGAACTCATAAGTCATCAGCACTGTCATCACTAAGGGGTTCTTCATTTGAATCATCATTATGGTGAACTACTCTCTCCCCTTCCTCCTCTCCTATAGAGTCCAATGTCGGGCATTTACTTCAAAATTTATGTAAGTTTTAATATATATAGCGTGAGGCGTAAGCCTCAGGCCAGTGTGGCGATGCGGGCCTCAACCAAGTTGAGGCGCAACCCTCATAAAAAAACTCGAGGCGTAAGCATTGAGACGTTTTTTACTGGAATTGTGCAAAGGTGAGCCTCATATTGCGCAATTTTAAACCATGAATCAGCCCATATCTTTGTATACATGCAGTTTCTACTTGTTTACTTTGTTGTTTTTACTTCCAAGACATATCATTGATTCTAAATTATTCAATGATTTGTGTGTCTATATGATTGAGATTTTATCAAGTTTCCTCTTGGTGTAAATTTCATTTCCAATAAAATTTTCTATCATTTCTCAAATTTCTTACGAAATATTAAATTTTTACAACTTTTACATTATCGTTTGGACCGAATGAAATGTACTTACTAATTTTCCACCAACAGAGAAATTTTATTAAATCAATAGTCAAAATCTATGAATCATGGTCTTATGTGTGTGTGTGGGGGTGTTTTTTTTTTTTTGCACATCATTATCTTAAGTTCACATTAATAAACCTTTTATCTTAAGATGTCCTAAATCATAAGTGCCATATGATGCACATGGCTTTCTTCCAAAGACCAACGACATTATCAAGATAATAGGCTTAAACACCAAATTAGAGTAGGTTCCAAAATATTCCATAGGAAAATTAAATTTCAGATATTATCAAGTAATCATAGTCTAAATGATTTCAAACAAACATAGGCCAGTAGATTAGCAGCTTTCTGATAGGAAATGCTTGTAGAAAATTATAAAAAAAAAACACTTTGCTAAAATTTGAATTTTAGCAATTCTTAAAATAATAATTAAGAAGAATTTGGTGTAATGACAATAGAGAAACTTTTAATTAATAGTAGGTGGAAGAAAACAAACAAGATATAATGGATCATTAATTTGAGAGGAATATTCGGCTCTCCCAATCCCTAGCTGCCGGCTAGAGCCCAATCAACCTAAGAAACAACTCAATTTAGCAAAACAAAAGATAATCCTAACCCTAGGGAGAATAAGTTACTTAAAGAAAATAATAATCATGTAAATCCCTAAACAACCCCTCCTCTAATCCCTGTTGGATCCCACCTGGAGATAGAGTGGGAGCCCCCCTGGGCAAAAATCCTTGTTCTGCCTTCTATACACACGGGACAATCCCATGTGTTGGACCGGTCTATCAAAAGCCCCCTCTCAAACCACCTTGTTCTCAAGGTGGAAGGATGAAAATTGATGCTTCACTCTCTCATATGACTCGTATGTGGCGTCATAGTCGAGTAGGTTCTTCTACTTTATCAGCAATTCCCTGAGCCCACCCTCTCCCTGCCGTACCCCTTTCAGCTCTAGTGGTTCTAACACCACCTTCAAATCCTCTATCAGTGTCAAGGGTAACTCTAAACTAAATGTATGGTACCCAATAACTCTTCTTAACTATGACACGTGAAATACTAGGTGTATGGTAGCAGTTGGGGGTAACCTTAAACGATAAGCCACTACGCCAATCCTCTCCATTATCTCATAAGGGTCAAAGTACCTCAAAGCCAACTTCTCATTCCTCCTGTTATCTATTGTCCTTTGTCTGTAGGGATAAAGCTTCAAGTATACTTTATCTCATATCTTATATCTCAAACTGGATGTCATTCCTATGTCCATTCCACTGCTTCTTCATGATCTGTTGAGCCCTCAGCAGGTGCCTTTTCAATTCATCCAACACCCTAGCCCTCTCCTCCAAGTACTGCTCCACTGAAGAAACTGGTGTGCTAGTCTGCCTAAAGTGTACTAAGTGAGGTGGGTCCTTGCCATACAATACTTTGAAAGGAGCCACCGTGGAAGTCGAATGATACGTAGTGTTGTATCATTACTCTGCTCATGCTAGCCACTTGGCCCACAACCGAGGTGTCTCTGAAGAAAAACATTGCAGGTATGTCTCTAGGATCCTATTTACCACCTCCATCTATTTGTTTGTCTAAGGGTGGTAAGCGTTGCTACTCTTCAGCATTGTCCCCTACAGGCTGCAGCCTAAACAGCTCCCTCAAAAAATGATTGAAAAACACCTTATCTCTATCGAGCATTATAGACTCCAATATCCCATGCAGTCTGACCACTTCTCTGATGAATGTCGTTGCCTCTGTCACTATCATATAAGGATGCCATTGGGGAATGAAATGAGCATACTTGTTCAACATGTCAACCACCACAAAAATCATTATAAATCTCTCAGATCGGGGTAACACCTATAAAATCCATGGTGACCTCCCACACTATGTCTGAAAGATTTAGGGATTGAAATAATCCCCCTAGACCATAGCCATATATTTGTTTATCTGACATATCTCACATCTAGCCACCATCGCCTATATATCCTTGTGCATCATCTTCCAATACAACTCTATTGTCAATCTCCTATATGTCTTATACACACCCAAATGGCCCCCAACAGGACTCACATAGAACTCCTGCAGCAGGTGTGGAATATGGACCAAGCTTCGTGGCAACACAAACCTCCCCTGGTATAACATTCTCTCCCCCTCTAGAGAATAGCCTGGGTGGCTACTCTCATCCCTCAGTAGATCTGCTCTAATCCTACTCATCTCCTCATCCTTCACACTCTCCTCCTTAATAGCCCCCCAGACCAGCATCAGTGGTATCTAAATAGCTAATTCCGAGAGCTCCCCCACGCATCAGAACAAGGCATCAGCAGCCTTGTTCTCTAATCCTGGCCTATAGAAAATCTCAAAATTACAGCCCAATAACTTTGATAGTCACCTCTAATGCTCCTCAATCACCATCATCTGTTTCAAGCTCCTTTGGTCCATTCTAACAATGAAATATTAGCCCAACAAGTAAGACCGCCACTTCTAAATAGCTAATACAATGGTCATCAGCTCCCTCTCATAGATTGACTTCAACCTAGCTCCGGCTGTCAACACCTGACTGAAGTAGGCTATGGGCCTGTGATTCTACATGAGCACTGCTCCCAATCCATAGTCTGATGCATCAATCTTTACCACAAAAATCTGGTTGAAATCTGGTAGGACCAAGATCGGTATTGTGGTCATTGCCTTGTTCAATCTCTCTAAGGCCTAGGTAGATGCCTCTCCCCATAGAAAATAATCATTCTTCAGCTAAACTGTCAATGGCCAAGCTATGGTGTTGTATCCACTCATAAATCTCCTGTAGTACCCGGTAGACCCTAGGAACCCTCTCAGCTCCCTCAGATTCCTAGGCAAAGGCCATTTCAGTATGCCTCAATCTTGGCCTGATCAGCGGCCACCCCCTCTTGAGATATCACATGCCCCAAGTACTCCACACTGGCCTATGCAAAATAATGCTTTTTCATCTTAGCCCTCAGCTGATGCTCCTATAATACCTCTAAGACTACCCTCAAGTGCTCCAAATTCTCATCTGACCTGTTGTATACCAGGATGTCATCAAAAACATCATGACAAATTTCCTGAGGTATGGTCTGAACATCATGTTCATGAGAGACTGGAATGTAACGGGTGGCGTTGGTGAGGCCAAATGGCATTACCAAAAACTCATAGTGTCCCTCATGTGTCCTAAATGCCATCTTCGGGACATCCTCCTCCCTCATTCCGATCTGATGGTACCCAAACTTTAGGTCCATCTTCGTGACACCACAGCTCCACACAACTCATCCAACAACTCATCTATCACTGGAATAGGAAACTTGTCTAGCACAGTTCCTTATTCAGGGCCTAGTAGTCCACACAAAATCGCCAGCTTCCATCCTTATTTTGAACTAGTAGAATTGGGCTAGAGAAAGGGCTCACGCTAGGTTTGATGATCCCAACCTCCAACATCTCTTGGATCAACCTTATAATCTCATCCTTTTGGATTTGACCCCCTTCCTCAGCATGATGGCATGCTCCTGTCCCCTCTGTGATGGCAATCCTTGAAGTGGGTGAAAAATCTCACATAATTGTTGTATAACTAGATGTACTAAAAGAGGGATGTCCCCTCCTTCCTCTTCTCTAATCCCTTGTCTGTTATTTCTCCTCTCACCTTCATAGTGTAATTCAGAGTGAATCCCACCATCGAGTTCAGGGATACCTCAGCCATGTCTTAGTCAGCTTTTCCTCCATCGATGCCTCATTCCAACCTCCCTCCTCAGCTTCCTTGTCATCACACACAATGAGAACCTGAAGAGCTCGATCCTTATACATATGCCCCAGTGTGTGTGCTTCTAAGCGCATCTGAAATATAACCCATTTTCCCTCTTATCTTGCACCTCTACCTCTATGATTCGCCCAACCCACCGCGGGGCAAACTCCACCGCTCTTCTCCCTATAAGCTTCTCTATGGAAGAATATTGTTTGGGCTTTGTGAGCTAAAGTTGTAAGTATACTCTGATAGGCCCCTCCCTTGGTGTTGCTTATGATGGCATTCTCCCTCTTGTATTTTAAATAATAATTTAATTATTAGGAATATATTAATATGAATTTAAAAAAAAATATTTAAGATAATGTTAAATTAAATCATAATTGAATATTAAAAAATAATGGTTTTTAAAATTATTTGAAATATATAATTGATTTTAAAATAATTTTAATTTTAAATGGAAGTAAATTAAATTTTGAAACTTTTTATACTGTATATGTATTTTTTGTATTTAAAAAAAATTAATTATTTTTTAAAGTATTTTGAATTAAAAAATATATTTAAAATAAATTTAAAACTGATTTAAATAAATAAATGATGACGACGACTCGGGATGACACGCAGAAGGATGGGATGCTCTCCTTTAACCACGGGTAATGATTGGGCAGTGGCGCATTGATTGTGCCACTGGCAATCATTGCTAAGTCAAAACCGCAAATGAGATTTTAATTTAATCCTAGTTAGCAAATCGCACCTGCCATCGGATCTCAACGGTTTGAGATTAAGGGCTCTGATCTCGCCGGACGGAGAGCAGAGCTGGGGTATCGTACTCCGTGATCAATCTGAACCACGTAACAATAAGATCTTGACCGTTGATCGTAAAATCAACGGCCCTGATTTCATCCAATTGCATGCATGCGTAACCTGAAACCCTAAAATAAAAAGGTTTCATTCTCGCAAATGGCCCAATGGATTTTGATGAAATTTTAAACCAAGGTTCTACGAATGAACATAAATTTAGGAGAGGTATTTTTGCAGTTTGAAAAGCGCTTTTGACAAAGTTATTTAACCCTACGTGTAGTGACCTAGGGCTAACATTTTTGGAAAATCTCACCATTGGATCTTTAAATTTTTAGTACGATTGAGCTTGTAGATTGTCCATGAATGTTTATCTTGTTGAACTTGAGGCTTGGCAAGCTACAGATTGAGCTGAGGAAGCCTTGGAAGGTTTTGGACTTTGGTTCATGGAGATCTCGCCATCGGCAGGGTCTTGACAGTGGAGTTGGCTTGGAAAGGTGGGAAGAAGGTATTTGAGCTCACACACACAAAAACTCAGGTTAGGGAAGCTTGGGAAGAGAGAAAAAGGAAAAGTACCCAATATGGAACCTTAATAGCCCTATTTATAATCCTAGCTGCATGATGAACCACTAGGATGCATCCTAAGGCTAATTAGGAGGGAATTAATCCCCCTTGGTCGTGGTTTTGGCCAAGGGATGATTTGGAAAGCTTTAAATGTATTAAAGGAGGATATTTTGACCTAAATATGTCAAATTTGACCAAATAAGGCTTGGTTTTACCAAGCCAAGTGTCAAGTGTTGACTTAGTCTACATGGTAAAACAAGTCCAAAGGGGTGAGGGGTTGAGCAAGAGAATGAGTTGGAATGGATCAAAACTCAAATAAAGGCCATTTGGATTATTTGGGTCAACCTAGGTTGACCCAGGGCCTAGGTCTGGGCTCCACAAACTAGGTTTGACCCACTGAACCCATTGGAAGATGTCTTGGGGCCTGGCTTGGTTAACTTGACCAAGTCAAACCTCTTGACTTAAGGTTTAGGTTAAAACAAGGTCAACAATATACTTCAACCCAAGTCTATAAATAAGATTTAGAGGGTGAGTTGTGGGCATTTTCAATCATTTTTTCAAGTATTACATATTTTAGCAATTCATAAAAAGCCTAGAGCTTATCTCTCGATGCTCTTTCTCTCCCCTTTTCTCACTTATTTCTTAATCATTTTTTTTTGTGAAGTTTTGGCACTACACAGAAATTTTAACCTAATGTACTCTAAATTATGATGAGATTGGCTAGAAGACTTAATAGCTAAGCTATGAAATTATAGGATGATTAGTGTAGATCAATTGAAATGGAAAACCCAATTTTATTTACTAATAGGTGGCTAAATCCAATAGAAGAAATACTCACTAGAATTATCCATGGAGCTTTGAAGTTTGTTTTAGGAACCATTTTGCAAGTGGTGTATCTCTATATTCCATCATTCACTAACAACTATAAAGTCAAAATGCTCTAAATTTAACTCCAATAACTAAGAAGCTTATTTTTCAAGAAGTCGTGGAAGAATAATGCCACCATAAAGGACTAGAAGGCATCGACCATAAAAAATCTGATGTATTAAAACTTGGTTGATTAGGTTTAATCTAGTATGAATTTTGACCTATTTTAATTTCATTATGAAATTTTAGCTTATTTCAAGTCTTACTTGAATCCAAATGAATTTAGAGAGGAAATGGATAAAAGGGAAAGATATGTGGTCAAGAGCTCCAGGGAGCATTGCAACACTAGTAATGGCGATGTTGTGGCTCTTCCCTATCTGTATTTGGAAGGATTTGAGGGAGTGTTGTGGCATTGGAAAGAAGTGTTGTGGCACAAAGCTCTTTTTTGGAGTCTAGCTTAATCTAGAATATTCTAGCCAAGTGATATTGCACTTAACCTAGCCTTAAGCTTGCTAGAGAAGGAAGAGTAGAAGAGGATAGAGAAAGAGAAGAAGAAGGATTCAGAGGCCAAAGAGCAACATTTGTTCATTAAGTCTATCAAGATAATTATTTTACTCAAGGTAGGCTTCCAATACCTTATTTCAAATTTCAATTCTGATATTTTTGTGAAAAGTTATAAATTAAAATGTGTTTTTAATTAATATTATAAATCATTCATCGTATAATTTATACTATAAAATGCTTAATATTGATCTTTTTAATTATAACATCAATTGGTTTTGTTTATGCAAAAATTTGAATGTTTTCTATTAAAATTGATAATTCTAGCATTAGTTATAATTTATCAAAAGTCCTAAAATGATATTTTAATGATCCTCTATAAATGGTTTCTCAAATGCTAAATATTTTAAAAGTTGGAAAACTCATACATGCATTATCCCCTGAGGTGTGGCACGCATGTGTTCCTATTCATTGTCAACACTATGAAATTCTATTAATTATGTTTATCTCTGCATATGCATTCATATTCATATGGTGGAAGTTTTGATGTGGGAGAGTATTAAAGTGAACAAAATTTTTTTTATATGATCCTAACTTTCTTATAATGTTCTGCTTCTAATTTTGGCACTATATGTCATGAACATGGGAGTTGTTTTATGGCCCCGTCTACTTATGCAAGTGTGGGAGATTCAAGGAAGGCATACGTGTAAGTGGAATTATAAGGGGATCTGAGATGGTCTCCTTTACCTATTGGAAGTTGACTATGTGAGACATAAGTGGAAGTGGAGTTATATGCAAACAATGAGACATGCAAATCAAAATTCATGTAATTACATGTTCTATTAAATAAAATAAGTTGAATATTAAGAATATTTTTGTAAATAAAATGAATTTAAATATAAAAAAAGATATTATGCTGTTAAGTGAACTATGTTATTCTTGTACAAGTATACTCCAAGATTTCTATGAAAATATAGGTGGAAGTACATGTTATATTCTGGTAGCCAATACATTTTTGTATCCATGTGAAAGTACAAGAAAGGTATATATATAATTATATATATAGGGGAAAAAATAAGTTTTAACGAGTTCCTTGAAAAGGATTGTTATTTCCATGTTATTTTACTTTAATGTTTAAATCTTTATTTATAAATTACAAATATGGGTATTGTCTTCAATAATATGAATTAGGTTTGCCTACTGGGTTAATAAATTATCATTACATTGGATTATATATTTCAGGAAAAGGAAACAACCCAACATTATAGAGGTTGAAAGGAGCGGATCTGCTAGAAGTTTTCTATTAAGGTATTTTGTAATCAAATTCTTATATTTTGTTGTATAAAATTAGTTTATTCTAGATCATTTATACATGATTTATTTTAAAATGACAATTTAGATGGTTTTTATTTTGGAATACTTTGTTAACTTTGGTATGTTTTGTATTATGGCTGAGAAAACTAGTTTTAGGAATTCAATTCTTGCATTGTATCATGGGGCATGATAGCATGGTATTAGAGAAATGGTTTGAAATAATTAGATCATAAATAGATCCATAAAAAAATGATTTATAGATATAGGGAGGAGTTGGTGTTAGTTTTGTTTTATTTTTCATCTGTTTGGTAGAAGATGCAAGAGTCATTCATGAGGCTAGTCTAAGGGAGCAAGATGGTGATGCAATATGAGGTTGAGTTTATGTCCTTCATTTAATATGCTCTCCAACAAGTTAGTTCTCTTAAGGAGTAGTATTACCAATTTCTAAGTGGTTTGAGAGAAAATCTAGGCACCCCTTAGTTCCATTCCATATTTAAAATTTATACGATCTTGTAGAGAGTGTGGGATTGTTGGAAAATAATATGTGTACTCAATACTCAATAGAGGTGGGATACTAGTAGAAAATGTTTTGGTGAGTAGTAGTGGACTTAGTTGGAAGAAGTTTAGATTTATGGATAGTGAGCATCAGAGGGAAGCCTTGCAATATCAAAGAGTTCAGGTGGATTAGTATCTGTTAGTAGTGTTTTAGCCTATGGATTTTGTGGAAAGAGGTAAAAGGGATGTTATATGTTCATGGGGTAGTGTTTTAGGAATGGTCATTCTACTCATAAGAAGCCAGAGCTAGAGGAAGCCAGTAGTAGCCCACTCCCAAACTGTTAGTGAAGGATCCTTGACCGGTAGTGGTAGTAGGTTTGGAGGCACGCAATTTGGTGGATCAGTTGAAAGAGATTAGAGGGAATCTATTATAGTGGCCAATGCAGCTCCAATACAACCTAGGGTATACCATTAACCCAGCATGAGGTGAAGGCGGTGTGAAAGGTGGTGATCAATATGAATTTTATTTTTGTGTTATGCCATAATATTTTATTTGATTATGGAGCAAGCCATTCCTTTCGGTTTGAATATGTGTTGAATGATTTGGGTCTTGTTTCATATTTATTATCATCTATTTTATCTTTTTTCTTCCTACTAAATACTTTCTAGTTTGGTAGTCATGTTTGTAGATGTGAGATTAAAATTACAAATTAGAAGTTTGAATTAGATTTGATTATGTTGCCCTTAAAAGAGTTGGATATGATTGTGATTATGGACAGGTTGAGTAGATACAAAGCTTAAATTGAGTGTAGTAAGAGGGTAATTTTGCGTAACAAAGTAGAAATATTTCATTGCTAAGGTCATAGAGGTGTTTTATCTTCACTAATATTTGCATTACAAGTTGAGAAGTCATGGAGCAAGGGGAGCTATATATTCCTAGATTATGTAATAGATCTGAATAAATATGTTAGGGCTATAGAGGATGTTTCAGTAGTAAGAGAGTTTCCTAATGTCTTTCCAAAATAGCCAGCAAGTCTACCCCTAGAAAGAGAAGTAGAATTATGTATTGATGTAGTGTTAGGTACATCCTTAATAGCAAAGTCCCCTTATAAAATGGCTCTAAGAAAATTGTAAGATTTCAAAGTGCAATTACATAAACTTTTAGATAAAGGTTTTATCTAGCCAAGTGGATCTTTGTGGGGATCTCCTGTATTATTTGTGAAGAAGGATGGATCCTTGTGCATTTTTATTGATTATGAGTAGTTAAACAAGGTGAATATGAAGAATAAGTATCCATTTCCCAAAATTAATGATTTGTTTGACCAATTAGAAGGTACAGCTGTATTCTCTAGGATTGAATGGAGATTGGGGTACCATCAATTGAGGGTGAAAGTTAGGGATGTGGTGAAAACTATCTTTAGCACTAGGTATGGGAAGTATGAGTTTCTGGTTATACTATTTAGAGTGATGAATGGGTAGTATTTATGAATATGATGAATAAGATATTAAAAGAGTATTTAGTTCAATTTATCATTATATTTATTGATGACAATCTGATAAATTCAAGAATGAAATATGATCATAGAAGGCATTTGAGATTAACTCTAGAGACCTTAAGGAAGAACAAAATATATGTGAAGTTTTTCAAATGTGAATTATGTTTAAAATCTGTAGCATTTTTGGGGCATGTGATAATCAAGGAAGCAATTTTTGTGGTCTTCATAAGATATAAGTTGTAGTTTGTCGGCTGAGGTCGACTTCAATGATCACACATCTTTTGATAAATTTAACTTAGAAGGCTCTATTATTTGCTTGACACAATACAAAGCTTAAATTGAGTGTAGTAAGAGGGTAATTTTGCGTAACAAAGTAGAAATATTTCATTGCTAAGGTCATAGAGGTGTTTTATCTTCACTAATATTTGCATTACAAGTTGAGAAGTCATGGAGCAAGGGGAGCTATATATTCCTAGATTATGTAATAGATCTGAATAAATATGTTAGGGCTATAGAGGATGTTTCAGTAGTAAGAGAGTTTCCTAATGTCTTTCCAAAATAGCCAGCAAGTCTACCCCTAGAAAGAGAAGTAGAATTATGTATTGATGTAGTGTTAGGTACATCCTTAATAGCAAAGTCCCCTTATAAAATGGCTCTAAGAAAATTGTAAGATTTCAAAGTGCAATTACATAAACTTTTAGATAAAGGTTTTATCTAGCCAAGTGGATCTTTGTGGGGATCTCCTGTATTATTTGTGAAGAAGGATGGATCCTTGTGCATTTTTATTGATTATGAGTAGTTAAACAAGGTGAATATGAAGAATAAGTATCCATTTCCCAAAATTAATGATTTGTTTGACCAATTAGAAGGTACAGCTGTATTCTCTAGGATTGAATGGAGATTGGGGTACCATCAATTGAGGGTGAAAGTTAGGGATGTGGTGAAAACTATCTTTAGCACTAGGTATGGGAAGTATGAGTTTCTGGTTATACTATTTAGAGTGATGAATGGGTAGTATTTATGAATATGATGAATATGTTATTCAAAGAGTATTTACTTCAATTTATCATTAAATGTATTGATGACAATCTGATAAATTCAAGAATGGAATATGATCATAGAAGGCATTTGAGATTAACTTTGGTGACATTAAGGAAGAACAAGATATATGTGAATTTTTTCTAATGTGAATTATGTTTAAAATCTGTAGCATTTTTGTGGTCTTCATAAGATATAAGTTGTAGTTTGTCGGCTGAGGTCAACTTCAATGATCACACATCTTTTGATAAATTTAACTTAGAAGGCTCTATTATTTGCTTGACACAAGATTGTGAAGCTAGTTTTTACAAGTTGAAGGGGTGTTTGGTGTCAGCCATTGAACTAATTATTCTATCAGGTAATGATAGATTTCAAGTATATAGTAATACATCTTTAAAAGGCATGGGTTGCATACTGTGACATAATGGGAAGGTAGTAGCTTATGCTTCTACATAGTTGAAGTGGCACAAGAAGAACTATCTTATTTAGGACATAGAGTTAGTGGTGATCATGTTTGCATTGAAGATCTCAAAATATTATTTGTATGGTGCAAGGTGTGAGATTATATCAATCTCTAGAGCTTGAACTATAACTTCACCAAGAATGAGTTGAATCTGAGATAAAGAAGGTGGTTAAACCTAATAAAAACTATGATCTTGATATTATTTATTTACCCGATAAAGTAAAAGTGGCTTTAGATGCTCTATACAGGAAGCCAGTTAGAGTTATAGCTAGCCTAATTACTTCTAAGCAAGCATTAATCCTAGAAATGGAGAGGTTGAAATTAAAAGTGGTATACCAATATGAATAAAAGGCAAGAATCATTTATTAGTTGATTGTTCATAATTCATTTAAAGAAAGAATTAAGCAACCTAGT
The DNA here is from genome assembly GCF_001605985.2 of Dendrobium catenatum. Classification (NCBI taxonomy): domain Eukaryota; kingdom Viridiplantae; phylum Streptophyta; class Magnoliopsida; order Asparagales; family Orchidaceae; genus Dendrobium; species Dendrobium catenatum. The sequence goes on along the minus strand of NW_021319862.1, from coordinate 1,475,020 downwards.
AAGATACGGAATATATTAAACACTTAGATCATATTAAATTTAAAAAGAGACATGAATTGTAAGTTGATGATCAAGGTATTGTATTATGTGGTACCAGATCAATGGTTCCTATCAATGGAGTTTTGAATAGGGATATTCTGCATAAATCCCACTACTCTGGATATATGATTCATCCAATAAGTAAAAAAATATACCATGTATTGAAGCCTATGTTCTAAAGGCTTATATTGAATGAAGGTATGGCCAAATTTATCTCTAGGTGTGAGACTTATCAGATGGTCAAAGCTAGGTATTAAAGACCTAATGGTTTATGGCAACACTTGTCTATTCGAGAATAGAGATGTGATGAGATTATTATGGATTTTTCTATGGGCTTTTTTAGGTCAAGATAAAGGTATGGTGTTATATGAATAATTGCAGATAGATTGATTAAGTTTGATCATTTTCATAATGAATCTGACAAATAATCTAGATAAGTTAGCTCAGCTATATGTAGATGATATAGTCAAATTATATCAAATTCCTAAAACCATTATTTCTAATTATGATGATAGGTTTACATCCAAACTGTGGAGGGATATTCAGGAAGGCTTGGGGATGAAGTTGAATTTAAGTGAAAACTTTCATTCCTAGATGGATGAAAAGTCTGAATGGGTAATTTATATTCTGGAAGATTTCTTGAGGTTATGGATTTTAGAGGAAGATGGGAGGATCACATTGCTCTAATAAAATTTAGCTATAATAATAGTTTCTAAGAAATGTCTTGGTACACAAGAGGATGAATTAATTGGGGCCTTTTAAAATTTTAATAATATTAACGAAAGACTTTAGAACACTTAGACACCCAAAATAAACATATTCACTTCATTTTCAAAAGTAATTTAATCACACTTAAAGTAAAAGAAAATTTATTTTATTTTTATAAAAAAATAACCAATCAACAACTTTCAAAAGAATTTTTTTATTCAACGATCAACAATAATGTAACCAGAAATAAGGAAGTAAGGAAATTGCAATAAACAAAAATAAATATACTAAACTAGAAAAGAAACTACAAATCAAATTTTTATAGTGGTTTAGTCAACTTGTCCTACGTCCACTCCCTGGGAATTCTACTAATAGACTCCTTTTTCTCCCAACAAGGCGGAGAAGCTCCTCTCATTCATAGAAAAATATAAAAAACCATTTACAACTCTTCTCTCTTGAGAAGCCTCCATCCGTCTACACCCAACACTACAAAAATGTCGACACCTCTAGCCTTCTCGGCTAGACCAAGAGCCTCCCACACCAAGACTCTCCAAAGCTCTTTCAACAAAGAGCTCTTACATATAATAATTGGAGGAACAAGGATACATATGAAGATGAATGAAATTTTGTACTTATCTCACATAAAGATCACTTGGACACCCTTCCAAGAAATCCCTCACATTTTATCCAATCTCTCTCACCCTCTCCCTCAAACTATTGCATGAAGCTCTCAAGAAATTTCTCTAGAATCCCTAGTGAACTCCCAAGGCAAAACTCTAATAAAAATCACTTTCTCTCTCCCTCTTATTAAGTATTTATATTATGTCTTTAAGATAAACCATATAATTCTGAATAAGTAAATATGATGGGATGATCAAACTATATGATTAGTTCATTTTGGCTAAAACCTTAAAAAATGATCTATATTTGATCGACCAATACGATGTAAATAGTGCAATACGATGAGTTCAAGTTTCTGACTTAGTGGCTTGGGTCTTCTTGTCTAAATGTGGTTCTTCCAATCAAACTCTCTATTTGTTGATACTATGTGATTATGATCATATAGTAAAAAATTTTCTCTGATTATGATCAATATTTATACGAGAAATAAAATTTCATATTGTACAAAGTAGTTCAACTAGTATTTATTAGTTCAAATTTTAAATTTACCTATTTTTAAAATATTAAATTTTAGCTATTTTAATTTGAAATGACTAATCATCTAGTTTCATATGAATCATAGAGTATATATAGTTATGCAAATATTAAATTTTAAACTTTTGTTAATTAATTCCAATTTATTATCATAAATTACTAAAATGCCATTCATATCATACAATATGATTAAGATCATAGAGTATAATTAATCTAAGAATCAAGTGTTTTAATTAACTTTTAAAAATATTTATTTTTTCATTCTTACGTACGTATGTGCTTGGTCGTTCAACCCACTATATACTTGAGGTACAAATTTTTTTTTTTTTTTTTTTTTTTTTGTCATAAAAATGTAGGTGACAATGGAATGATAAGGTGTGATATTATTCATATCATCAACTTTGGGAGTACTTATGTGTTGAAGTAAGTGTTGTATAGCATGTGTATTCAACATCATAGTGCTGGCCAATGGCTTGTGATGGTTAAGTGGGCTATTCCTTAGTGTTAGGTTCAAATTCATCCCATTTTAATGCAATCATTTATGATATTATGTGCTTTAACACTTGTGTTAGGCATGTGTATGTTTTCATGCATATTTGTATATTTGATAATAACTTGATGTTGAAAAACAAAAAATTGCATTGTCACTAGTGATTCTAAGATTAGGAAAACACTTAAAAGGTGTTTGGTGTTATGGGGAAATGCTAAGGAGATAATGAATTGCATAGTGATGCCTAGGAATAGGTTAAGTACCTGTGAGCTTAGGTGCTCCCAGTCTAAAACTTGTTAAGTTAATGATTGATGACTCTTGATACCTTTCATATGCCTCAGCATCCTCATTACTAATGAATTATCCATCAAAACAACAAACACAAAACACATAACAAATACACCAACACAGTTTATTCTAAAGATTTATGCACTCAAATAAATTATTCTTAGTCTCATCCTAAGTGTGATAAACCTCTCATAATGAAGTTGTTTTGTGAATATATCTACAATTTGATTCTTTTTGTTAATAAATTGAATGTCTACATCTCTCTAGAAAATATGATCTCTAATAAAATGTTATCTAACATAAATGTGCTTAGTGTGTGAGTGTTGAATTTGGTTCATTATGATGCATATTGTATTATTATTATCACACATGATAGGAGTGGTGTCCACTTACAAACCAAAATCAAGAAGTTGTTTCTTAAGCTATAAAACATGGGCAACACAACTTCCTACAACTATATAATCTGCTTCTACAATGATAGGGCTACTGAGTTTTATTTTCTATTAGACCTAGAAAATAAGGAATCATATGTGATATAAATTGATAGGTTCCTAATATGCTTTTCCTAACTACCTTGCACTCTATAAAGTTTGAATCTGAGTATCCTACAAGTTCAAAAGTTATGTTATTTCTAGGATACCAGATACTTAGATTTAGTATCCCTATAAGATATCTTAGAATCTTTTTCATCATAATCATATGTGATTCCTTAGGGTCAGCATGAAATATAACACATAAACACATATTGTACATAATATCAAGTATGCTGGCAGTCAGATATAATAATGGTCTTATCATCCCAGTATACTTATTTTGGTCAATGGGCTTGCCACTTGGATCATTTTCTAATCGAGTAGTGGGCTCATGGGGGGTATTTGTATTCTTACAACGTTTCATATAAAAATTTTTAATAAGTTCTTTGATATATTTAGTATGAATAAGAAAGGTTCCATCTTTAATTTATTTAACATTGAACCCTAAGAAGCATGTTAGCTCTCCCATCATACTCATTTTGAATTCATTTTTCATTATTGATAAAAATTCTTCACATAAATCATCATTTGTTGATTCAAAAAAAAAATCATCTATATGGACATTCAAAATAGCTACTCATATTTTCTTAATGAATATTGTGGTGTCTACTATCCATTTTAAAAAATAACTTATCTAGTGGGAATGTACTAAGTCTATTGTACTATAGTCTATGTGCTTATTTTAGTTAATATAGTGCCTTTTTTAGTTTGTAGACATGATTTGAAATAGGTGCACTCTCAAACCTTAGTGGTTGCTCTACATAAACATGTTCCATTATTATTCCATTTAAATTGCACTTTTAACATCCATATGGTGTAATTTGAAACCTCCAACACATGTAAATACTAATAGTACCTTAATGGCCTTTAATCTAGCTACTAGTGTAAAGGTCCCTTCAAATTCTATAGCTTATATATGATTATACCCTTTAGTAACCAACTTTGATTTTTTTCTTACCATTGATCCAAAGTCATTTATAATGTTCTTAAACATCCAATTAGTTCATATCACACTCTAATTAGATGGCCTAGGGCACTAGCTATCTCACATCATTTCTTGTGAATTGATTCCATTCCTCCTACATAGCCATAATCCAATACTCATGTTTCAATGCTTCATTGACACTAGTAAGTTTTACCATAAAAATAAATATTGTGTTGCTAAACTCCTTCCTAATTCTATGTCGCATCCTAACTCCTGAGGAAGGGTCACCTATGATTAAATCCTTAGGATGATTTGATGCATATTTTCATTCTTTTGGAAAGGACTCTTGATTTTCCTTTATCTCTTCTATTATTATATATTTTAACTTTAGGAATGATGTTTTCCTCTTCTTCTATCTCTTTATAAGGGGCAACCCTAACTAACTCATCAAAACTAACATGGTTCAACTCTTCTACAACTAGTATCCTCTTATTAAATACTCTATATGCCTTTCCTATAGAAGAATAACCTAGAAAGACTACTTCATTTGCCTTGACATTAAAATTTCTATTATCTAAGACAAAACATATATTCCCAAATACATGCAAATGAAATAGGTTTGGTGATCTACCCTTTAGATGCTCATATAAGACTTATTTGATTTAGCATTAACATTTACTTTGTTTAACACATAACATATTGCATTCACTACTTCAGCCCAAAAGTATTTAGGTAACATATATTCATTCAACATTGACCTGGATGCCTTAACTAAGGTCCTATTTTTCCTTTCATCTATTCCATTCTGCTGGGGGATTTCAGGTATAGAAAAATTATGTTCAACACTTAATTATTAATAAAAAAAGACTAAATATATAATTCTTAACTCGCCGCCATGATCTCTATAGATGGTTGAGATGGTGTATCCTATTTTTTGCTAAATTCATAGAGAAAATATTATAAATTCCTCAAAAGATTGATTTTTATTAGCCAAAAATTTTACCCATGTAAATATTATGTAATAATCTACAATCACTAACCCATATGATTTTCTTCTTAAGTTTATGGTGCTAACAGGTCAAAGAAGTCCATGTGTAGAATTTCTAGTGGCCTATTTGTCACAACTTCATTGATAAGTACAATGATAATTTTACTTACTTTTCTAATTGACATGCATCACATAAGTGTTCTTTTGTGAAATCTAACTTTAGGATTCCCCTATCAAATTCTAACTATATGATTTTCCTAAGTGTTCTCATGTTGGCATGATAGTCTCCTATGCCACAATCATGATTCATTTACTATTATCCTTAAGCAACACACTTCACTTGTTTTGTCAATATAATCAAGATCAATCATATAAATATTATTAATTTGTAACCCTTATAATACATATTTATTATTCAACATTAACAATTATTTGTTAGAATAAAATTTAATATCAAATCTCTTATCACATAACTGACTAATGCTCAACAAATTGTGCTTAATTTTTTCTACTAGTAAGACTTTCTCAATTTTAAAACCATTTAGCTTTCCTATATTACTTGTACTGACCACTTCTCAGGTATTTTCATCTTGAAGTGTAACTCTTCCTCCACTTTTGTACTCTAGCATTATGAATTTCCTTATGTCTTCAATATGTGTCTTGAGCAACCACTGTTTAGATACCACATGCCTTAATTGGACCCCTTATGAAGGCTTACCTAGTAAGCAAACGTAGGCCCCATAGTGTGATGTAATACTGATATGCAATGTTGTACTCATGAGGCCTTAGGCCTTTAGATATATTGTGCGCTATGAAGGATCCTATGTTGCATATTCGTGTTATATATCCTACCAAGCCATAAGAATAACAAATAACCCCAAGAAATGAATGTTATAATCTATGCATTTTACTCTTCTAAAAGAATGATGTATGCAATGTTCTAATGGGTTGTGTGTGAGTGTATGATGAGTGAGATGCATGTACTTTAAGTTATGTGATTTCCTTTCTCAATTATTCATTAAAACTTTCAATTATTCCTATTTTAACTATTATGCATGTTAACTTTCTTATAAATTTAAGACTTCTACTTACAATGTCCTATATGCACCATCTAACTCAATATGCATGTTATCTTTTTCTTTCAAATCATTCTTTAAAGTTTCCAATTATTTAAGCACAATAGAGTGTTCTTCTTGTAATTTAATGTGTTGCTTTCTAAAAATGTATTACTTCGGCTTTTTTTGTAATCCATAAGTGTGCTAAATATATTATCAATATAATAAGAATTTAAATCCTTTGACTTAGAAAATGTCGTCACCTTGGCATCTAAAGATTCAAGTAAACATCTTATTATCTTATTGTATTTTTTTAGCATTTGATATTTATTTATCTAGAGCATGTAATGATGTGATGATTTTTGAGAATCTAGTGTACATTTCAAAAAGCTTCCATTAGGCTGTATACAAAATAATTCATATTAATGCAAAATAATATTCATTTTATGATTGTTTGACTTCAGATGAACCTTCATATGTGATACACAAACAACCCCATATCCCCTTACTAGCCATACAAGAGTGTACATGCATGTATTCTTCATATTTTATTGCATGGAAAAAATAGTTTAATTATTTTTCAATAACTTGTGTTAACTCCATATCTTTTATGTTATAGTTAGTAAAGGGAAGGTCTACTTTCATGCCATTCACTATACGATGTGAAGGGGTATATTCTTCTTGAATGAAATTCCACGTTCTAAAGGTAATTGACTGAATAAAAGTTTTCATACAAATTTTTTAAAAATCAAAGGTTATATTATTGAAAAGTAGTGTATGGATAATAGAGTACCCCTCTGTCATGTTCCAATTCCCCAATTATACCATTAACATGATCAACTTAGACCTACGTCCACTTCCCAGCAATTCCATTAACACGCTCCTTCTACTCCCAACAAGGTGGAGAACCCCCTCTCCTTCATGGGGAAAAGAATAATTCTTTTTACGCCACTTCTCTCTTAAGAAGCCTCCATCCTTATGTACCCAGATCAATGGAGATGTCGACACATCTAGCCTCCTTGGCTAGACCAACAACATGATGAACAAGGATATATATAAATGAATATAAATAAACTTGAGCACTTCTCTCGCACAAAGATCTCTTGGACACCCTTCGAAAAAATCTTTCACATTCTCTCCAATCTCTCTCACCCTATTTCTTAAAATATTGCATGAAGCTCTCAAGAACATTCTCTAGAATCTCTCCTGAACTTCTTATAAAAAAAATATAGAAAAATGTCTTTCCCTCTCTCTTTTGTTAAGTATTTACATTTGGCAAAAACTTTAAAAAAAGGCTCTCTATTTTATCAACATGTGAGATGTAGATCATATAGTACAATCAATTCCAAGTTTTTAACTCATCGATTTGGATCATTTTATATGAATGTGGTCTGTCCAAACAAGCTCTTTGTTTGTTCAAACTACACAATGAGGATCGTACAAAACAAAATATTCTCATATTCAACTTCTTAATTTCAGGTTCTAAAATTAGTAAATACGTATACATAAAATAAAGTCTCATAATGATTAGTTTAAATTTTAAATTTACATACTTTTTGAAATATCAAAATTTATCACTTTAATTTGAAATAATTGATTGTCCAATAAGATATGAATCATAAAATATAAATATTTATGCAAATGTTAAATTGAAAACTTTTATTAATTAATGCCAATTAATTATCATAAATTACCAATATGCCACTCATATTATATAGTATGATTACTCAAAGAATCACAAGTTTTAATTAACTTTTAAAGTTATTTATTTGTAGTTACTCTGGCTGGTGTATGTGTGTGTGTTCTTAATTGTTAAACCCACTATATACCTAACATATAAAAATCCTTAAGAAAATAGAAAATAAAAATACACATTGACACACTTTTTACTTCTTGATCTTCTTATCTTCAACAGTCTTCTTATGCAAAATTCTTTAGCTATGTTAGGTATTCATGCCGCATTTGTGACCTATGTGCATAGTACTGTTATCCTTCCTTTACTTTTAATGTTAGTATAAAAATAACATCATGCAAACATAACTAAATATCTTATTAGTATAATGAATAGTGTTTATGATCAAAATTTTAGTGTATACCAGGCTCATGGGATTCAACATTTCAATCTAGTATTTGTATGGATCTGTATGAGGCATTGTATGAAAAAAATAAGCATAATGCCATTAGTTTGAGTAGAGACATGACAGTGAAGATTATTGGGTTCTGAGATGATTGATAATGCTACAAAAAAGATCAAATTAATCAGGGAAAGGCTAGAAAAAGCTCAGGACAAATAAAAGAAATATTATGACCTAAAGTATAAAGTTGTAGAATTTCAAGTCGGGGATTTTATCTTCTTGGAGGTTAGTCCTGTAAATGGTGTAAACATATTTGAAAATGATAATAAGTTAAGAGGTATATATATTATATAAAAGGATTTTTTATTTAAACCAGTGAATTTTTTTTAATTTAGATTGAATTTCAGCCTAACTTAACTTATCGGGGGAAACTCGATCATATTCTATCCGATGTTGTAAAGAAATTGAGGAATAAGTAAATTCCAATGGTCAAAGTGCAGTAGAATAATATATCTGAAAGAGAAGCCACTTGGGAGAAGGAAGCAGAGATGAGACAACTATACCCAGTGTTATTTTAAGCATACATTTAAATGTCACATATGAGACATTCTATAAGGAGAGGAGGATATAATACTCATGATTCTAAAACTTGGTTGATTATGCATAATCTAGTACAAATTTTAACCTATTTTGATTTCATTAAGAAATTATAAGTTATTTCAAGTCTAATTTGAATCCAAATGAATTTAGAAATGAAATGGAGAAATAGGAAAGAAAGGGAGTTAAGAGCTCCGTGAGTGTTGCACTACTGGTAGTGGCAGTATTGTGCTACTTTCCTCTCTATATTAGGAAGTATTTAAGGGGATTAGTGTCCTTGAGCTCTCTATTTGGAAGATATTGTGGGAATCTAGAATATTTTGTTCAAGTATTGCAACATTAGAGATTGTGCGCCACGATGTTGTGTGTGTGTGTGTGTGTGTGTGTGTTCTAAATCCATTTCACCACCTTTACGCCCATCTCTAATTATGTTGGAGAAGGAAGAGCAAAAGAAGAGAAAGAAAAGGAAGGAAAAGAAGAGAAAGAAAAGGAAGGAGAAGAATTCGAAGACCAAAGAGGGATATTAATTTTTCGAGTCTATTAGAAGAATTATTCTACTTAAGGTAGGCTCCCAATACCCTATGTCTAATTTTAATTCCAATATTTCAGCAAAATTTTATGAAGTAAAATGTTTTTTTATGTGTTAAAGACGTTTCATTGTATAGTTTCTATTATATTATAAAATGCTTAATTTTGGTCATTTTAATAATAATAAATTAATTTTCAATCAGTTAGTTTGTTCTAAAAAAATTTGAATATTTTTTAATTGATACATTTGACAATGGTTATAATTTATCAAAAGTCCTAAAATGATATTTTAAAGATCGCCTATAATTGGGTTCTCAAATTATAAATGTTTAAAATGTTGGCCAGTTCATATGCATCATCCATTAAGGTGTGGTACTATGTATTCCTATTTATGTTTAACAATATGAAAGTCTATTAATTTTATTTATCTCTACATATACATTGATGTTAATATGGCTGAAGCTTTAATGTCGCACATTATTAAAGTGCACTATAAATTATGTTATACATGTTTGACTTTTTATTTTGTTCTGCTTTTGATTCTAGTCTCATCTATCGTGTACGGATGTTGGAAGTTTTTTTCAGCACCATCTGCTTATGCATGCATGGGAGGTTCAAGAGAGGTATAAGTTGAAGTAGAATTATAAGGGGATTCAAGATGGTCTCCTTCACATAGCAGAGGTTGATTATGAGAGGTATAGTGGCAATGTAGTTTTTTTTTTTTAAGTGGCAATGGAATTAAAAGTAGGAATCAGGAAATACACATCATAATTCATATAATTATATATCATGTTAAATAAAATAAGTACATTACAAATAATATTTTTTTGTAAAAAAATGATTTTAAATACAAAAAAAAAGAGTTAATAAATTTTTTTAATTCTTGTGCATTTATTATCATGCCCTAGAAACAAATTTGGAAGAATTGTCTATTTTAATCACTTAAATAATGCACAAGAGTTTCTATGAATTCATTAATATAAATCAATCTAGTGAAAATAACTAAAAGTATATACACCAAAATATTTTATTATTTATTCACCAAAATATCATATATATAATAGTCGATAGATCAATTACAATTAATAATCTATCTCAAGCTCCTGTATATAAACTAATGAAAGAAAATACATGACCAAATAAAAAAAGAACCTAGAGATCTCAATCAGTCTCACTAAACACGATCCTAACCCATTCCTTGAACTGAAATTAATAAATCCACATGATAAGCTAAAAAGCCCAATAGTAACTCAAATTCACTAAAGCTTTCAATGCAAGGCCTGAAAAATCAGTATGCATGCTCAATTTAGTTAATATAATCAATAGCATTTAATCTCATTAATAATTAATGAGTGATGTGGGGTGTGAGCATGTGTTTGCTTTTGTTACACTGGTGAACAGCATATACATGAATATGAATATGCTTAGGTTTAATTTGATATCAATTGTCCACTAGATACATAAGTGTATGTGTTGATCAAGTAATAAAGTGATTGAGAGAGTGTCGATTCCACTAAAAGCATTCTTCTAGGTTGCAATCAAGGGCATTTTACTTGGTTCAAGGCACCAAGGGGTGGTCCACATTGACCTCCATGAAGCGGTCGCATTTCATAATTATTTTGAAATAATAATGTTACCTCTCTCATAATTTAAAAGACTCGGACTCAATTTTTGGACTCCGCTAGTTTCAACGCCAGAAAATAGGGGGCAATTGATACGTTACAAAAAAATCACCTTTATTAGGCATAAATCTTAATACATATATGATTTAGAAACTTTCAAAATTAAATTTAGGATCATCTAAATTCCTATTTAAGCAAAATTATAGTCAAATTGAATGTCACAATGAGATAAACCCAACGACACCAAAATTGATCCAGTTCGAGACCAAATGGGCTCAAACTAATGAAAAAAAAGCATATTTGAAAGCTTCATAGCATTAATCAGATAACCAAATTATCTTTAATTATGACATGCATATAGTTGAATTGGGTGGCTTGATGAGACAAATCCAACAAGCTCAAAATTGTTTAATTCTGACATCCTTAAGATATTTAAATGCTGAACAAATATTTTATAATTGAGGGAATCAATACAGGTCATCAGATAGAGCACTCCAAAATTGCACTGGATCTTGTCTATATTTAAGAAGCATTCCACTTTCAATATTTATAAAAAGTCCCTTATTCTCTACATGAGGGGGAGCTTTTGGAGGAGGCTTTGACCTTGGACTAGAGACCAAGAGAGCTTTAAGGCTTAAAGTGTGATACCTCAGAATCTAATTTGGAAGAAGTATTCGTTTATCTTTTAATAAACAACAATAAGAGATACCTAATATCATTGATTAGTAATAAATAGTAAAATATATTTTATTATTTAAAATATCAATGTACATATATGTATTCAATTTCTAAAAATATTATATACAATACTCAGGATCTACACACTCATCATATAACTACTACGTCTTGAGTACAAAAAAATAATAAAAATAAAAAGAAATAGAACCTGAAGAATCCTGACCAGCCTCACACTCCTGCTTCCTTGCCCTAACCTGTAATCATTTAACTACATATAATTAGCTAAAAAGCCCAACATGTTACCAAAATCTATAACTGAATTCCAAGCATAGAAAATGAGCAATATGCATGTCAACAGTTAAATCATAGCAGTTACATTTATATAATCATTGAATCAGTGCATAAATAGTCACATGCAATAGTAATATAATCTATAAATAATAAAACACTATGGTATGAAAGCCAGTAAAGTAAGAAACTGGTATAAGTATCAAATATATAAAGCAATCGTCATATCCATAATACCAATTAGTATATAAATTAGATAAAACATCAAATCTAAACATCAGTAAAGACTATTGAAATCAAACCAATATAGTAAAATCATATATGAAAGTACATATGGTAACTAATTATTCTATATTAAATCAATATATTAATCACATACTTAATATATCATGTATATCACATCCTCAATGAATATACCATACTTTTTATCAATAAATAAGTAACAATGTTAATAATAAATCCATATAGTAATATGAATAATACCTTAATAATATGCATTTAAATATATGAAAGCCAGTAAAGTAAGAAACTGGTATAAGTATCAAATATATAAAGCAATCGTCATATCCATAATACCAATTAGTATATAAATTAGATAAAACATCAAATCTAAACATCAGTAAAGACTATTGAAATCAAACCAATATAGTAAAATCATATATGAAAGTACATATGGTAACTAATTATTCTATATTAAATCAATATATTAATCACATGCTTAATATATCATGTATATCACATGCTCAATGAATATACCATACTTTTTATCAATAAATAAGTAATAATGTTTATAATAAATCCATATAGTAATATGAATAATACCTTAATAATATGCATTTAATTAGTCACACTAAACAAGTAAGAATTTTGGCTATCACGGTATTTTTCAATATTGTATTAGTATCAATATTAGTAAATTGTTGGCTCAGTCAATAAAGTCACACTCTTTGCCCATCGGCACAGTAATCATCTCCTTATAACTCCCAATCAATAGAACATTAGACCAAATCATAGTATTTAAACAAAAGTTAGTCAGCCCACCATTATGTAAAGATCAATATGTCTCCAGCCAAGGGGTCAACAAGTTTTTACTTATCCTTTACAAACACTTTGTTATCACCATACTATAATAATAATCTCAATCACAAATCTACCTTCATTTTCAATGCATTGCAGCAATAATGCATAATTGAGCAAAAAATATCAAAATCTCCTAACCATAGACAACAAAAGTCAAATTGAGCAAAAATTTACATTTTTAGAATTTAACCAAATAACCAAATATTATATAAAATAACATTCTAAGGCTTTAGTTGAATTAAATCACAACTTTAGAAGTCAAAATAAATTTCTTAGTAGGAAGAAATTACTGTATTTTTAAAATCACCCAGCGAAAAAATCTCAAATAAAAACTCAACATTCATAATTTTAATATCTATAAAATATAAAAAGTTACACAGTGAAAGTTTTACCGATATAAAATTATTCGTTTTTCATAAGAGGAACACAAATTTGATCAAAATAATCAAAAATATAAAATTTTTGAAATTAGAAATAGAACAAAGGTTCCTTACAATGAGATGAATAAATTTTCCAACTAGGCCGAATGATAAAAATCGCTCTGCGGCCTCCAAATCTTATATTTTCTTTTCTGTCTCTTTATATTTCTCTCTAAATCTCTGAAATCAAATCTTTGTTGGGCCGAATGAAGAAAATAAATGCTAACAGTTGATTAAAATGTTTTAATTGAAATAATAATTTAATATTCTTAGCATAAAATTCATAAAAATTCTTTTGGTCTTCAAACATTATAGAAAATAATTTATAACATAAATCATTTTATTTAAAAAATAATGGTAAAATTGTTTTACTAAATGGACACCTAACGGTCCTGAAATCCTCACTTGCACCAATAGGTGGGAATTTCTTAATGATTTTCACTAGTGCGCAAAAAATTACAAAAGAAATCATGCAAGTAAAATATTACAATAACAATGTTATGACGAAGATTATTTATGATTTGGAGTTTTATTGACTCTAGAAAAAATATTTACCTGAATCAAAATATGGGTTATAACATGAAGAATCTTGGAGTGCCATTAAGTCACCATCATTGGAAAACCCTCGTCGCCCAACCATCACTACAAGACTTTCACCAGTCAATTGTTGCTCGATTACGATTCTTAGACCACTACCACTCGACTAAGTTCTCTAAGACCTTTGTCGCTTGACTACTATCTCATTAACCATAATCACATGCTGACCATGATCACTCCAACCACCATTATACGATATCTATCCCTTTGACCTTTTTTACCTGACAATGGTCCATTTGATCATGATCCTTATGACCTACATCATCCACAGATTAGGATCTTATTAACCTCAGTCTTCAAATAAAAGTTCCTCAGACCTCCGTTGTCTTACTATGATACCTCAGACCTGCCCGCTTCCCACTACGATCCCTCTAGCGACCATCGCATGACAAAGGTCTCTTTGACCTCTGTCACCCCCCAACTATAATCTTTCTGACCTTTGTCATGCACTTACTATAATCCTTTTGACCATCATTGGCTGACTAAGGCCCCTTTAACTTCAGTCATTCATTGATTATGGTCCATCTGGCCTCTGTTGCTCAATAACTATCCTTTGAACATCAATGGCATGACTATCATCCCTCTGACCTCCATTTCCCAACTATAGTCTCTCTGACCATTGCGCCTGCAAACTACAAGCCCTCTGACCATCATTATTTTACAATGGTCCCTTTGACCTCCATCGCTCGTTGACTACTATCCTCGGACCAACATCACCCTACTAGGATTCTTTCAACCTCAATCGCTCACAAACTAGGATCCTTCTAACTTACATCGTTTCATAATAGTCCCTTCAATCTCCGTTGCTCACTAACTATGATTTCTCCATCCTCCATCGCTCAACTACAATCCATCCAACCTCAGTTGTTTGACTATAGTCCATTCGACCTTAGTCACTCGACTATGATTCTTTCGACATCCATCGCTCGTTGACTATAATTTTAGCAACAAAATAAATAGGTCAACATTCTCTTTAGAACAATTCTTATGTCATTGGATTATTTCAACTCCAATCATGTAATTTTCTCTTTATGGTGCATATTTGTCGCATTGAACCAACACCTTCCCATGAGGAAGGACATCTTTTTCAATCAACAACAAATGGTTGTCGTTTCAATTGAGCAATGCCCCATAATTTTTCCCATTTTTAGGATTTTTCAAGTAAAAATTATGGTCTATTATAATTCCAACACCTCTCTTTCTTATTGAGTGTGTGTTGAAATTTTGTATAAAGTTGGTACTTTAAACTCTATATCTCTTTACATCACGAATATTCTGACACACAACAATAATATAGTGAGATCATTCTATTTTATTTTTTTAGAAGAGAAGTTGATAGAATTGCATATTCTTAATTATACCATCTATTTTTCAATATAATATTAAAAATAGCATGTTAAAAAAAATAAATAGATTAAGCTATTAGGTTTTGAACCATATAGTGGAGAAATTATTCAGTGTGGAATTCGAACTTTGCTATTCATTCGGATGCAAATAAAATTGTGACACGTGGATAGCCTATGTGGCAATTGCCGACATGGATTGATTAGTAGAATTTCGACATGGATTCAACACTTAAACCCTGATGATGGTTAAAAGTGAAAATTGTGGATGAATTCCACATTTCGAGTGGCACCTTTTCAGTTTTCAACATCCGGTTCTCCTTCTCCAAAGCAAAACTCCTTTGAAGTTCCTGCATACTCTTCTTGCACTACAGGAAATTCAGCTATTACCGACAGTTTTTTACAGTTAACCTGGTATTACCGGTGGTTTAAAAAAAAACTGATGGCTTTTTGGCAGTTCCTAAGCTGCCGGAAAAAATGGCGCCGGAAATCGTTGCCGGCGGTGTTTTTCCAGCTATTTTTTTCCCCAATGACTTTCTGGTGGCCTATACTGTCGATTATTACCGGATTTATTACCAACGGCGTTCCGGCCTATACCGTACGGTGTGTTCATCGGTAGTGTGTTCATGGGAGTTCGTCGGCGGCTTTGTAGAGTTTGAGGGCGGCCGGTGTGGGGTCTGCGGCTGGTGACAGGTCGTCGACGGATGTCAAGCCACTTGATTACGTGAGAGGCGGGCGGAGACGACGGGGGAGCTCGGCTGAAGAGAGAGAAGGGAAGAAGAGAAATAAAATGGAAGGCTCAAGATGGTTCATTTTAGGGCTTTTACCATCGGCTTTCCGGCAGCTTACGCCTCCAGTAATAAATTCACTTATTACCGGCGGTTTTAGTCGCCGGAATACCACCGATCATAATAAAGTCTGGCGGTTAATTCGTTGATTTTATGACCGCCGCTAGTTCCGGTGGCATATGCTTGAAGAACCTCCAGTTACCGGCGGCCAAACCACCGGCTAAACTGTCGTTATTACCGGCGATTAAACAACCACCGGTCTAGGCTGTCGGTAGCAGCTGAATTTCCTGTAGTGTTGCAATCTGGCATTCGTCTCTGAAGTTCATGCATTCTCTCTGATGGCATCACCTTCTCCACTTGCAAATAGAAAGGTAATTTTCTTGCGTATTTTATGATCATGTTATGTGTATTTTATGCTCATGATATGCATGTTTTATGCTCTTGTTATACTTATTTCATATTTGATAATTGTATAAATGTTTGATGCTAGTTAAGGTCTTATCATATTTTCATTATTTTTAGGGTTTATATTAAAATCTAAACCCTAACAAACTATTGACAAATAAACTCATTAGATCTTAGAAACAACATAAAATAAAATAAATAAATATTTTATGCTAGTTACACACAAAATAAGCACAAAGAGGCAAAAATTATGCACAAAATACGCATTCAGTACTTTCAATGAGCTTTCACCACTTTTCACTGCATCTCAATACTTTATTTCTTATTTGACCGCTTTTATTGCTTTCATTATATTGGTATACCTGTATCAATACTATTTGATTATGTATTGTATTAATGTTTCATTTATTATTTGTTTGACCAATTTTATTTCTATCTCGACCATCATCTCTATATAGGCTCGTTGACAATTTAAATTTTCGCTTACCTATTATAGAATGCAATTTGTGGCTTCTACTTCATTCCCTCCACCTCATAGATTTTCAAGTGCATGTACTCATATTTAGAAAATATTGAGTGCTTTTTGCATTGTCGTCACTTTACTTGCACTATCATGAATTTATTTTGTATGCCAAATGGTGTCAAGCACTCTCGCTATCATGTAAACATTAGAATCATATAGAGAGTGATTGGTACTATTTTGGCTTACAATATAGTGGTGACAATGCAAGAGGCATTCGATAGTTGTTTAAACTGCTCTTTCTTTGCTCTATCACATCTTTAATTGCGCTGCCGTTGCGCTTTCATAAGAATCAAATACGCCTAAAATGTTGAAATACTACAATCAAGATTGTGATTTTTTATGATAACAAAATATTATTGTTATGATTTTATTATTTTTCTCCTAACATATATTGGATATTTACAGTAATTTATGTGAGTACTAACATTTCAAGAAAATCATATATTTCTCCAGATTGCTGAAGACTTCAAGACAAGGTAGAATAGGATTTCATGTAAAAGAGTGTATATCTTTATTTTTATTTCTTAAGTCTGAACAAGTGCAATTTTAACTGGGTAACCATACACACACACAGGGCGAGAGTGATAAATTTTTTAAAAAAAATTGATTGTATTGTGTGATATATAATTATACTGTACTATTTGAGTTAGTTTTTCTCCAAAATGTGGTTACTCAAACCATGGCTTGATTTTCTTAACTGATCGTACTATATGATATACAGTCATACATATGACTAACAGTGTACAAAATCTGGTTCGTACCAAATTATACCATATGAACTTGATCATTTTTAAACCGTTCGTACTATATAATGTCAAGTCATGCAGATGAACGAATATATATAAAATTTGGTTCATACCAAGTCATACTAAATGATGGATAGTTATCTTGAACTATTCATACTGTACAATATGAAGTCGTATAGATGATTGATAATTTATGAAATTTGATTCGTACCAGATCATACTGTATGATGAACTATTATTTTGAAATATTCATACTATACGTTGTCAAGTCATACAGACGACTAACAGTACATGAAATCAGGTTCGTAAGTGATCGTACCATATACACTTGTTCATTTTTGAACTATTCATACTGTATGATATTAAGTCATATAGATGACCCATAGTGTATGAAACTAAGTTCATCCCAGTTCGTACTAAACGAAGCCATAATTTTTGAATTATTCATACTGGATGACTTCGATCGTACAGTACAAATTGTGGACGGTTTTCTTTAAAAAATCAATTTTTGGACAATTTTTCATGTGTTTTCTATAAATAGAGTCCTAAAATTGTCATACATGTCCTTTTGTTTCAAATTTTCTCTTAAGAGTGACTATTGGGAGTGTGTATGAAAGAGATTTTGAGATTGGAGAGTGAGAGATATAGTGAAAGGGAATTATAAGGAATTCACAAGGTTGGCCAAAGTGAGGATCTCTTTACTCTTCTTCTAATATCTTCCCAACTTATTTGGAATCTCTTGAGAGATCTTCAAGACTGGATCAAGGTTCTCTTCCTTCACTAGGAGGGTGAAAAGGACGTAACAATTCTCTACCTTCATCAGGAGGGTGAAAAAGGATGCTTCATTCTATTCCTTCACCAGGTGAGTAAAAAAGGACGATTAGGTACTTTGCCTTCACTACGTAGGTGAAAAAGGATGAAAAGGTACACTACCATCACTTAGAGAGTGTAAAAGGTGACGGTTCTCTACCACACATGGTTGGTGGAAGAGAGTTTGTAAGGGCTTCTCCACCTTACTGTGGGGGCTAATGGAGAGTCACTAGTGTTTAGTGCAATGCCTGGAGAAAGAGTCTCTAGGGAGTGGATGTAGGCCTAGTTTGATCGAACTACTATAAAATTCAATATTCTTCTATTACCTTTTTTTTTCCTGCATTTTATTTCACTGCTCTTTATATTTTTAGTTGAAAGGTTATCGATGAAAGTCATTTCTATAAACAACTACATATTTCAATATTAGTGTTTTTAATATTTTAAGAAGATTTTAAAAAAAGTTTTCCAAAATCCAAGTTTTTTTTAAATAACCAATTCATCCTATTTGTGAATCTGGTTTCAGGTAATAGAATTTTGATGATAGAAAACTCTTCTATTTTCTATGACTACCTTGCCTACTAACAATTCAGGTCCATAAGATCAAATGGCAATTTGAACCAACTCAAGATTGGGTAGACTAGGTCTGAGTCAGTTTGTAATATTTTCCTTTTCTTAAGCCAATTATAAATGATGTGGTTCCTAATGCTATGTAACCTTGCACACACACACTTGGGAGAAAATTCTGACTATTTTTAGAGTTTTCAGTTTTTACTCACATCATCCAAGATGATCTTAATATCGTCCTAGACAATCTGTTAAAAATAAAAACCCTCATTAGGGAATCCTGGTTAAGGCAACTGTCATTAAGCGTATCATCATAGACGATATTCGTATCGGCCGGGACGATAGGCTCAAATCAGAAAGAATCAGCCGATAGATCTATTTAGGTAGCTTTAATTTTTTGACATCATCCAGGACATTTCTTGGACGATATAATATAATTATACCTAAATTAATACGGTAATTAAGGAAAGCAATTAAGGTTTGATTGCTCTTCGTCCTGGGCAATCGTAGGATTATCTGGGACGATCAGTTCAAAAACCATAGCTGATCCTGGATGATCAAACATCGGCCAGCTTCTATTAAGGGCGATGCTCTGGACAATTTGTATGGATTTGAACTAATCGTCTGGGATGAATATGAGATCGGCATGGACGATCAAGCTATTTTTTCCATTTTCTAGACATCCATTCAGTGTGATTGTCTGGATGATATTCAATGATTTGTACTAATCGTACAGGACGATATCCTATCATCCTGGATGATACAAACAAAAACCTTATGATCGTTCCAAATTGTCCTAGCTGATTGAACTTAATTTGTACTAATCGCACAGGAAGATATTTATATCATCCTGGATGATAAAATCGGTTTGTTATAATTAAGAGCTATTCCGAAGCTCTTCTTTATAAGTTCTCTTGTTTCACCCAAGAGGGCATCTTTTGCTGTTGTTTTGACCTGAGAGAGCTAAGAGGAGAGGGAGAGTAAGGGAGAGAGAGAGAGAGATAGGATCTTGTGAGGGGGAGTTTATAAGCAGTTTCATAAAGGTTGTTACAAGCAAGGATCCATCGTCATCTTCGCCAGTCATCATCCTTAAATCCTTAGGGGTTCTAGAGAGGTATACTTCATCATCTAATCAAGGTTCTCTGCCTGCTTCAAGAGGAAGAAAAAGGAGTTGGGTTCTCTGCCTTCTTCTGGAGGAAGCAAAAGGAATTGGGTTCTCTACCTCACTTAGGTTATTGGAAAGGAGGTTTGTAAAGGCTTCTCTATCTTGCTGTGGGGGAAAAAGGAGAGACACTGAGTTTAGTGCAATACTCGGAGGGCGCCTCCAGGGAGTGGACGTAGGTCGTGTTGACAAAACCACTATAAATTTCTATGTTCTTTATTATTGCTTCCGCATTTAATTTCCACACTTTGATTTTCGTGGTGAATCATGGTTTTGATTTAAGATTGTATTTTCTGTTTGAAGATATTCCCCCCCCCCCCCCTCCTGGTTAGCCTTGGAACTAGTTCATTAGGGCTTAACATCCCTGTCGAACTTTCACATCCATCCTCTTGGTTAGCCTTGTGACAATTCTATAAGGTCTAACAACCTACATGAACTTTCAAGTGGCATCAAAGAAAATTTCAAAAATTAGGGTTTAGACTACTTACTAAAAAATGATCATTGCTACTTTTAGAAACTAAAATACTACTAAAGAATATTCGATCCCTAGACCACCTTTATTTGACAACATTCCTTTTGATTTCTAAAAAACTTGCATGTATACTTTTATGCAATCATTTGACTATCACATGTGGATGTTAATATAGAAAGGTTATACTAAACCTGCTAGAATAATAGTTTACATTAAAATTAAAACACCATTTATTGAATGGACTGTAGAAGAAAGGGACTTAGCATAGTTAAATGCAAAATGATTAAACAAATTTTTTCGTGCCTTGAAATCTGAGGATTATGTACGTGTTTAAACTTACAAAACTAGAAAAGAAATTTGGAATAGACTTTGCATAACTTATGAAGGGACAAAAAAAGGTAAAACAAATTAGGTTGAACATTTTATAACATGACGGTAAACTTTTTTGCATGAAATCAAATGAGTCCATTTCTGATATGTATACAAGATTTACCCAAATTTTTACCTCGTTGCATGCTTTAGGTAGAGAGCTTACAAATTTAGAAAAAGTAAATAAAATTTTACATTGTTTGTCTATTGCCTATGATGCAAAGATAACTGTCATTACTGAGTCTAAAGATTTAAATGTGTACTCTATTAACAATCTACTTGGATCACTTATTGCTTACGAGCCAGGAGTTAATTAAAGATAGATTGATGCAAGTGACAAAAGAAAGGAGAGAAATATAGCTGTGAAGATTGATGATTTAGAAAGTGATCAATCAATGCTAGAAGATGATGAAGATATTGCTCTTATGACTAAGCATTTCAAAAGTTTTCTTAAGAGAAAGCAATGATGACATCAGCATTGGAACAAAGGTAAGTTCATTAAAAGTCTAAGGATTTCTAATGAAGTTATTTATTATGAATACAGAAAGTCCGGACATGTAAAGACAAATTGCCCAAATCTCAAAGCTAATCCTAACAAGGAGAAAGTTGACGAGAAAATTCACATCAAAAAAGGAAAGAAGAGATTGTAAAGTTCTTTTTGGGCTGACTCAACTTCAGACTCTTCAAAAATAAAAGAAAAAGAGGAGGTTATAAACTTGTGCTTAGTAGAAGATAAGCTTGATCATTCAGATCAATAAGAGGTATGTGATATATCCTATGATGAATTATTTGATATTTCTGAGAAAATCCATAATGCATATAGGAAACTCAAAAAATTACATGCAAATCTTAACATTGAGTATTTGAATTTATAAAAGGAGTATGAAAATTTGAAAAAAGATCATGCAAACATAGATAACAATCACATAACTTTACAATATGAATTTGATAATTTGAATAAGGTGCGTTATTTATTGAAAATATCTTATAATAAACTTGAAAATGATTTTAAGTTGTTTATAACTGAATCAGATCAAAAAGAACATGAGTTGAAAGTTGAAAATTTAGTTTTAGAAAGTGCAAACTCATATCTTAAAGTAAAATTGAAAGCTTTTAAGGAAGATAAGACACCTCTCACACTTGAACAATTTTATAATCCTATTCAAAAGCATATAGTTTCAAAATCTAGGAAAAGATATTATAACTCACATAGATTGGTAAATTCTTTTCATTGTGTTAAATATTTTTTATGTGGAATATGGGGCATATTTCCCACACTTATGCTATTCATAGTTGAACATATTTCAAGTGGAGACCTAAGATGTATCAATCATAATATATCAAACATGCATCTAAAATATCAGTGTCAAGAGGTGAACCCAAATAAATATGGGTTCCCAAGTCTAACGTTTGATAATTTTGTAGAAGCGCTCTCATTCAAGCCTTCATGGGAGCATTTGGTACCTGAACATCGAATGTTCAAAATATATGACTGGAGATGCAAATCAATTTATACTACTGGAGGCCAAGATATGAGGCAAAGTGACACTTGGATATAACACCATTAGGAGAGTGGTAGGAATATGTATGATTGGCAATACAAATAATTTTCTGATTGAAAATATTATATCAGTAGAAGGCTTGAAATATAACTTGTTAAGTATTAGTTAGCTTTGTGATAAAGATTTTAATACAAATTTTTTGCCTACAAGCTACATTATAAACCAAAATGGAGTTGATGTGTTGCATGGAGATAGGGTAAATAATGTTTACATACTTGATTTAATTTATGTTAAATCTTTTAATACTTTCTTTCTAAAAATTGTTACTAATGAATCATGGTATGACATAAAAGACTTTGTCATGCAAGCATAAAAAATCTTAAGAAGATTACCTAGAAGGAATCTGTAAGAGGCATACCCAAATTAGATTTCACTAAGAATCACCTATGTAAGCATGTTAATTAGGGAAATAAGTCAAGTTCCCTTTTCATTCAATTAAGGATGTTAGAATAGCAAACCCTTAGAAGTTCTTCACATGGATCTCTTTGGACCTATTAGCACTGTAAATCTAGGAGAAAAATTTTTAGGTATATAATTATTGATTAATATTCAAGATTCACTTGGATTAGATTCTTATCTCATAAGAGTGAATCATTTAAAGAATTTAGAAATTTTTCTACTTCGATTCAGAGGAATTTAGGTTGTGAATTTCTTGTAATTCATAGTAATCATAGAGGAGAATAAAAAAATAAAAAATTTAAATTTTTCTATAAAAGCATGGGATAGATCACAACTTTTCAACCCCTATGACTGCTTAATAGAAAGAGTTGTTGAAAGGAAGAACAAAACTTTGGTAGAATCTACTAGAGCCATGTTGACTGAATATTCACTTCCTAAATATTTTTGGGCTGAAGCAGTTAATACAAATATTATGTTATGAATAGGGTGAACATTATATCTAAGTTAAATAAGACACCCTATGAACTTCTTAAAGATAAAACACCCAACCTCTCACACCTACATGTCTTTAGATGTAAAGTGTTCATTCATAATAATGGGAAAACTCTTTTAGGAAAATTTAATCTTAAATCTAATGAGAAATTTTTTTTGTGATATTCAAGTGTTGGCAATTCCTATAGAGTTTTTAATAAATGAACATTGGTAGTAGAGGAAATCACTCATGTAGTTTTTTATGAATTTGATATTTATGGAGGGTCTAAGTTAGAAGAAGAAGATATTGAAGAGAATACCCAAGGAATTAAAAATGTAACTCTTGAATAAAAGGTTAAAACTAAAAATAAGTTGTCTAGAGAATAGAAATATCTTAAAAGTCATTATAAAGAACTTATTTTAGGAGACCCAAGTGATAGTGTTAGGACTAGGCTTGGGCTTAGCAAAGAAGTGAACCGCTCAGCATTTATCTTAATGATTGAACCCACTAATATGAATCAAACACTTTCAGGTGAATTTTTTATTTTAGTTATGCAAGAAGAATTGAATTAATTTATTAGAAATGATATTTGAGAATTAGTAAAAAGACTTCAAAATTAAAGTATTGTTGGAACTAAGTGGGTTTTCAAAAATAATATGAATGTTACAGGTGTAGTAGTTATAAACAAGATAAGATTGGTGGCCGAGTAATATCAAATATAAGGAATTGATTTTGAGGAAACTTTTACCCCTGTAGCCAAACTTAAATCTTGTATGAATTTATTTTTGAAGAGTATCTTAATAATCATGTAAAAAAATAAATTTCTTTATCTATTCGTACTGTACAAACACAATTTGTACTGTACGAATTCTCCATATTTCACATGATTTCTTTTATGCATTGGGCAGACAAAAATATGTTATGTTATTGATCGTACAATACAAACACATGTTTATATGTAAGAACCATCAATTTATCATCTGTATGATCCTTACGGGTATTCTAATGATAGTTATTTTTCAAGCATCGTCTATATGAACACCTATTTGTATGTACAATCTAGTTGTCATTTTGCATGTGGACGATCTCAACTATTAGGTACAAACATTATTAACTGATTGTCCCATATGAACACCTGCTTGTATGTATGATCAGTTTGGTCAAAATATCATACGAAACGTCTCATCATAAAGAAGCTTTACGAAAAGATGTTTCGCAATGATAACTATTTTTAACCACTTTCATTTGTATGTACAAACCAAAGATCGTCCTGTACAAAGATCTAAATCATATGTACGAATGTACTAAATAGTTTAAATTCTATAAATTGGAGTTTGTTCTTTAAAATTTTCAATCTTTTCATCTCTAGTCCCTTTCAATTCTTGTGTTCAAACTTTTTCTCAAAATGGCAAGCAATAGAAAATGATCATGACCTTCCAAGGGTGGATCATCTCATTTTGAACGAGATGAAAATATTCTATCTAGGGAGAATGAACAAGCCTTTGATAAGTTTGTTCAGGCTAAGATTACCCCTTCTCATCTTCTGATTCAATAAGACATTAGTTTTCAAATCATGCCCCTTTTGAACTCCACTCAATTCTCTTTCTTTCACACTTTAATCTATGCATTTCATTCTAAGACTTTTTACTATTTTCTTCCCAATCTAAGAATGTGAGAAAACAACATGATAATGACCTCTTACATTTTTCATCAACATATTGAAATTACCAAGGGAGATTTGGAGACTTTTCTACATCTTAGGACTAAAGGAATTAGGCCTCATTCAATGATATCTAGAAGTGATTATGGTTGGACCATTGTTAATCAAATTCTTAGGGGTATACCTTCCATCTCAAATTTACCTCTTGTTTTTACACTGAATCAAAATGCTATGATCATTTAGCAAGTCTTAAGAATTTCAATCATTCCTAAAGATGGTAATCAAATCAATATTAACCCTATGTTTTCCTTCATTACATATTGTATACTGAAAAACACTCAAATTGATGAAGCCTAGTTGGTCCTGTACTACAACAATAATTTGTTTGATATTAGACTCTCTGCCACCAGAAGAAAGAAGAATGTAGCTCTAAGACACCTGGTTGCCTACATTCTTAAAAAGAAATACATCCTCATTCATCTTGAACCCCCAAATAACCTACCTATTTATTTCACTGATGCCTCATTTCAAATTCTTTCTCACCGGGCGCAATGGGATGAAGGAGAAGAGTTTGATGGAGGAACCGCACATATACTTGCTCCTACTCCTGGACATAATCAACAGTTATATCAAGGTATGATATAGAGATTTGATCGCCTCAAATCTCATATAGATCAAAATTTTGATCAAGTTTTGACACATCTGGACTAGCATGATTACAGATACAACGAAGATGTGGGCTGGGTTAGAGGGCACTTTGATTTTCTCAACACTCAAGTAGCTACTTCACACAATTCAGTCATCCACAGCCTCCTCAAGATCAAGATCCTCCAAATTATTAGTTTAGTTACAATTTGTTGTACGTTTTATTTTTTAGTTTATGATTGTATGTTTAGTTGCTATTAGTTCTTGTCTTGCTTTTTAGTTGATTTAGTTTTTTAGTGTGTTGTATTTTCTTTATATTTTTAGTTTGTATTATTAAAAAAATGTGTGTTTGGTTATTACTAAGTTTTTATTTCTTTTTTTCTAGAATTATCAATTAATGAGTTAATACTGATTAATCTAAAATGTTCTTTCAAAGAATTACAATTTTATAATTTTTGCATCACAAACTTATTTCCTTACTAAATCTTTTTCTTTACTCTAACTATAAATCAAATTATAATGAGATCTAGATAAGGAAATCTTTTTTGATGTTCTAATAAGACATTTGTCTCATAATTATAATTATTGCAGAAAGGTAACCTTATTTCTTTTTATTTTCTTGTTCAAACTATTATTTTTATTATTATCTATATAATTTTATGTTGTGGTTTATTTTTCCTTATACGAGATTTTTTTTTTCTTTTATTTTAAAAATATTCACACAAGCTAAAATTTATTGATTTAGGTTATGGAAAGAATATAATGTCACAAGATGAACAAAGAATGTCAAATTTGAAAAGAGGTACAAAATGAGCCCAACTTGAAAGATGCGCAATGCTTGCCAAATAAAGTTCAAAATCAAAAGATATGCAATTTAGACAATAAAAATTCTCAATTATAGTTGATCAAGAGGCATAAAATGAGCCAACACTATATCTAGTTCTTTTCTCTATATCTCTACTTCTTAGAAAAATTTATATATTTAATAATAAAGTTCAACTATTGAATTTGAATCGGTGTTTTTGTTTAATTTAACGATAATTCTTTTTGATATTCTACTCTCTAGAATTAACATCGAATTTGATCAACTATTCTTATCTCATTTATTTTTTATTTTAAAATATGAGTTTAAAAAGAGTATTTGTTTCAAGAATTTAATCTTAGACTTGCAAATTTTTAAATTTCTTTTCTTTATCAGCTTTTTAAATTCATTAATACTAACTTTCATATTCAAAAGTTTTTTTTTTTATTTGTCTTTCCTTTTTGTTGATGTCAAAAGAGAGAGGTTATTATTTGTGTTTGTTTAAAGTCTTCTGGTTTGTATTTTTTTTTTTTTTTTTTTTTTTGATTTGAAGTTTTTTTTTTAGTTCTATGTTGGTACTATCAGAGGGAGGTTATTTATGGTTATGTTTATTTGAAGTTTTCTTTTGAACTTGATTTTGTGTCATGCTTGTTTATTTTAGGTCTTTTTAGTGTTTGCATTTTTTTTTTGTTTATTTTGCTTTATACTTTGTTTTATGTTTATTTTTAAAAATTAAAAATAAAAAGAGGGATGAAATTTTATTTATCCTCATGATTTTTAGTTTTCATTCATTTAAGGGGAGTTTAAGAGAAAATAATTTTAATTTGTTATTCAAATAATAATTATTTTTGCAATCATAAAAAAAGTGGAGATTATTGCAATTCAGTAATTAAGATTAAGATTGTGTTTTTTTATGATAACAAAATATTATTGTTATGATTTTATTATTTTTCTCCTAACATATATTAGATATTTCTGGTTGATCCTATGAGTACTAACATTTCACAAAAATCATATATTACTTCAAATTGTTGAAGACTTCAAGACAAGATAGAATATGATTTCATGTAAAAGAGTCTATATATCTTTTTTTTTATTTTTCAAGTCTGAGCAAGTGTAATTATTATTGGGAAACCATACACACACATGGGGAGAGTGATAAATTTTTTTAAAAAAACTAATCATAATGCATGATTGGACTTAGTTTTTCTCCATAATTTGGTTACTCAAGCCATAGCTTGATTTTCTTAACTGATCGTACTGTACGATATACAGTCGTACAGATGACTGTCAGTATACAAAATCAGGTTCATACCAGATCGTACCATACAAACTTATTCATTTTTGAACTATTTGTACTGTATGATGTCAGTCATATAGACGACCGGCAGTGTATGAAATTTGGTTCATATTAGATCGAACTAAATGATAGACAGTTATTTTGAAATGTTCGTATTATACGATGTCAATTCGTACATATGACAGACAACATACAAAATTTGGTTTGTACCATATCGTACCAAACGATGGTCAGTTATTTTGAACTGTTTGTATTGTTCGATGTCAATTTGTACAGACGACTCATAGTGTACAAAATCAGGTTCATACCTGATCATTCCATACAAACTTGTTCATTTTTAACTATATGTACTGTAAGATATCAAGTCGTATAGATGACCCACAGTGTACGAAACTAAGTTCGTACCAAACGAAGCCATGATTTTTGAACTATTCGTACCGGACGATCTTCGATCGTACAATACAAACCATGGACGATTCTCTTAAAAATTCAATTTTTGAACAATTTTTCATGTGTTTTCTATAAATAGAGTCCCAAAACTGTCATCCCTATCTTTTTTGCTTCGAATTTTCTCCTGAGAGTGACTATTGGGAGTGTGTTTGAGAGAGATTTTGAGATTGGAGAGTGAGAGATCTAGTGAAAGGGAATTATGAGGGATTCACAAGGCTGCCCAAAGTGAGGATCTCTTTGTTCTTCTTCTAATTTCTTCCCAACTTCTTTGGAATCTCTTGAGAGAATACCTTCAAGACTGGATCAAGGTTTTCTACCTTCACTAGGAGGGTGAAAAAGACATGACGGTTCTCTATCTTCACCATGAGGGTAAAAAAGGACGTGTAGGTACTCTGCATTCACCTAGTGGGCGAAAAAAGATGAGAATGTACGTTATCATCACTTGGAGAGTGTAAAAGGCGACGATTCTTTGCTGCACCGGGTTGGTGGAAGAGAGTTTGTAAGGACTTCTCCGCCTTGCTGTGGGGGCAAAAAGAAAGTTACTATTATTTAGTGCAATACCTAGATGAGTCTCTAGGGAGTGAATGTAGGTCTAGTTGGATCGAACATCTACAAAATTTGGTGTTCTTCTGTTATCTTTTATTTTTCCTGCATTTTATTTCACTGCTATTTATATTTGTGGTTGAAAGATTATTCGTGAAAGTCATTTCTATAAATAACTGCATATTTCAAAATTAGTGTTTTTAATCTTCTAGAAAGATTAAAAAAAAGTTTTTCAAAATTCAAGATTTTGTTTTAAATAACAAATTCACCCTTCCTCCCCCCCTTCTTGATTTGTTAAGGGACAGTTCTATAAGGTCTAACAATCTATACGAACTTTCGCAAAATACGCAGTTAGTACACAGTAAATACGCACAAAATACGGAGTACGTACGTACAAAATATGTAGTACATACGCACAAAATAAGGAGTACATACACACAAAATACACAGTAAGTACGCATAAAATACGCACAAAATATCATTGTTCGCACTAATTCCTACCATGTTGTAAAGAAATGTGGACAAATATGAATGCTTCAAACTCTTAGAGGGATTTGAATTTTACCGATAAGTTGAAGCCTACATTTTCCTAAATTTATCTTCTCCTATGACAGCACTTCTTTGAACTGTTATGTTTCCTCGACGCCTTCTTACTTATTTCAGCCCCCACGTACTCTGAGCATATCTTCTGGTTGTAAAAAGAAACGCCCTCCTCCAAATCAATTTCCATTAATTGGATAGGAGCGTTCGGATTCGGCACCAAATCTCTCTCTCTCTCTCTCTCTCTCTCTCTCTCTCTCTCTCTTCTTCTTCTTCTTCTTTCTGCCCGCCGCCCTGGCGCGGCGGAGCCACTTCACCGAGCTTTGCTGCATCGCTTGCAGCGAGCTCGAAGACCTAGGCGCTGGTGAGCGCGAGGGATGGCTCTCCGACTCTTCCCTTCTTTCCGCTCTACACCCCCACGCCCTCGCTTTAGCTCACACCTCCCTCTCCCTCCTTCTTCTCCTTCCACTCGATCCATCCTCTTTCCGTCGCCCAACCACCGTCCGCCCATCCCTCTCCGCTGAAGAGGGCCGCATTTCCGCTATTGAATGGCTTCCCTTCGCCGATCTATTGGCCCTCGCCCTCGGCACCTCCTCTGGATCCCTCCTTATTTACTCTCTCTCCGGTGTTCTTATCCACAAACAGGCATGTTATTTTTCTTCTTCTACTAATTTTGTTATGCTCTCTAGTTTTCATTCACATCTGTGTTACTTTCTTGTAGATCGTACATCCCGGCCGGATTTTAAGGTTGAGATTCCGGGAAAAGAGGGGTGAATCCCTGTTGGATGCTACTGGTGCTGCAACTTCTTCTGAAGAACTTTGCGTAGTTTTATCTGGGGCTGTTGCTCGCTTTGATGGCTCGGATATACAGGTCATTTTCCATTAAGGAATATGCTTTTATGATGAATGTTTTCTTTATACAAGAAATTATATGTTTTTTTCCCTTTTAATGAGGTTATGCTGTAGCGCAGAGCCTGTTTCGAAGATGGTTAGAAGAGGAGGGGTCTCAGATGTGGAATAACAGGCTTGCAAGTGAGGACGACGATGATAGTCCCTATCGGAGGATACCGTTCCAGCTGTGGAATGTAAGCAAGTACGGGTCATGCGTTGATGCTGCAATTGTGGGGATAATGCCTCCTCCATTGATGGAGCTCCAGGTATATACCCTTCTTCTGAATAGAGCTGGTACTAGTAGTTAATTTTCTCTTGAGCTTTCCTCCTTTCTTAAATGCCATCCTTTTTCTGCTAAAGATATAATTTTAAGGGATCATATCTGAGGCCATGCTGGTATTGAATTCAGCTCCTTTTATTGCTGGGCAGTCGAGTCAACGTTATTACTGCGCAATTGCTGTTGGAGAAGATGCCGTAATTTCAGCTTTTAGGTTAGTTTAGATAAATGTGGAATCTTTTCGGAGTGGGACTTCTGAAGTTGCTGTTATGATTTTTGTAGTTTCATAGAACTCGGCATGTTTCTGATTTCCTGTCTCTGGTGAAAAGGCTTTCCGAGGATAGAAGCCGGTCTATAGTTGGAACAATTCTATCGAAGGTTGTGCCTGCTACTTTTTCAACGCTGGCATCAGTTTCAAGAATGATATGGCGAAGTGAGCAGAAACCTTTAAAGAAGCCTCAAGTGGCTTCGCAGCCATTTGCCAAAGGTCGGAATCCACTTGCATTGGTTTTCTTTTGCTTAGTTTTACCCTAATGGACATTTTGGTTTAATGTACATAAACTATTTACAATAGCAATCAACCTACAGCTGTATTCCTATTCCGTTTTTAAGTATGAATTTGTGTATAATGAAAATAGCTTAAAGTATGCTACTGCTAAGCACCAAAACTAGAAGTCTAGAACATGACCATATAAATGTATTTATAAGAGTTATCCGTGCAGACTGATATTTTTGTTGTTGTTGATTACCAAATGACACTTAATTAAACTGCAAAATCACTATCATGACAAATACCCAGACCCAAAACTATGTGGTGCCTCCATCTAAAGACATTTCTTTATATATGTCCTTCAGTTGTCCTTTGTATTTTAAATTCTTCTATTGTCATTTCACACAAAAAGGAAAATATTTTTTGTAGTTAACAATTTATGGATGGCATTTTGGATGGAATTGAAGGCTCTTTCTCAATGAGTTAATGTATGCCATTTTGGGCGAAATTTTAAAAACAACATTTATTTAAATTTAAATTATATAAAACTGAAGTTAATTTTTTTTAGCAAATTAGATCAAGTCACCATGTGGCTATTGATTTGTGTGCCACATAGGCAAGTCGCCCCTTCCCCCCCACCCATGTGATTGAATTTATTCCATGGAGTAAACAATACGAAAAAAATTATAACTATTTGTATTTTTTTGTTACCATTCTAACATATTTTTAATTTCTTTTAGTTTATATTTTGAAATCTAAAAAATATTCTACAAAACTAAATAGCATACAAAAAATCAATGAATAAAATTCTTTTGATAAAGTTAATAAGTTGTGTTTTCGAAAAAGAACCATCATAATTCTAATTGAGAAGAACAAGCATTTAAAGTCTGGTTACTAGACTTTATGAAAGTCTAGTTATTACACTTTATGATTTAGTTGATTGCAATTAATTCAATTAATATGTTTTGGAAGATGAGGAACCAAAACTTCAAATAAAAAAAATAATTTTTTTAGTGTTATAAAATATTTTTTAGATTTCAAAATATAAACTAAAAGAAATTAAAAAAACTCTTATAATAGCAGCAAAAAAAACATATAGTTATCATTTTCTTTACATTAGTACTGTGGAAAAAAATCCAGCAGGTCGCCATCTGGCGGGCAACTTGCCTGGGTGGCACGCAAATCGCCAGCCATGTGGCAACTTAGTATGATTTGCTAAAAATTTTTTTTAACCATCGTTTTGTATAATTTAAATTTAAATAAATGCTGTTTTTAAAATTTTGCTGCCATTTTGACACCATATGATGATGGAGAAAAAGATACTTAAAGATCTGTCACTTGCAGGAATATACATATTTACTAAACAGTTAGAATGAACAACACAATCTGGCGCAATGTATAGTAAAAGTCTTACATATTTTTACAGTAGGACAAGCAAGTAAGTTTTGAAAAGAATTCCTCCATGTATAGTTAGTACAGTTCAGTTCCAGTTAACATTTGCAATAACTGAAAACAAATCAGAAATTTTACATTTGTCCCATATTGATTGACTTTGCTTTGGTAATGGCTATACTATTATTAAGATAAGCTTGTAAACTGTTGTGGTGGTTTTAATGCGTTACTGAGAAATTCAGAAAAAAGAATAACCGAAGCTTTAAAATTGACATTCAGAATAGTTTCTGCTGTATTATCTAATTAATATCTCTATAATGCAATGCTTAAGATTGAGCCCAAAATAGAATACCAATTGATGTAGAACATCAAGATAATCAAAATAATCAAACTAAGAGAGGCCCAATTACTAGAACTCTAATAGGGGCCCAAGCACATCAAAATGCTCAAATTAGGACAGGTCCAATTATAAGTGCCCAAGGATGGAGAAAATTTCATATTTTAAATTTCGAAGTTTCAATTTTGTATTCTATAATTTTTGCACTTTTTTTTTCACCTTTAGACAAGGTTTTGGCTGACCATTAAATGGATGGTTAGCATCTTCTTCCATCAATAGTCTTTTTTTCATCCAAAAATTTTCATTTTTTTGACTAAGTGTAGTCTGAGGGTCATTTTAAACTCTATATATAGTTTTGATATATATAAAAAAAATTTCAATTTTGATTGTTAGAAAAAATTATTGAGAATTATTCTTTTGTTGGTTGGAGTTTATTGCCAAACCTATCCATGTATCCATCATTTTCTGTTTCACCTTAGCCATCTCCCAAGACTAGGCATCATCACCAACAACATCAAGCCTTTATCCCACTACGTGGGGTCAGCTACATGAATCATTTTTCTCCATTGTGTCATATTAAAAGTCAAATTCTCATTTAAACCTATTAAAAAAAGATCATTTCTAATATTTTCTAACCAAGTCTTTTTAGGTCTTCCTCTACCTTTCTTAACCTAAGTTAAATCTAATACCTCTACTTTTTTAACCGGGTCATGGAAAGGCTATTATTTTATGTGACCAAACCATCTAAGGCGACTCTCTCTGATCTTATCTTCTACTGGAGCTACTCCAACCTTTTCACGTATATGCTCATTTCATATCGTATCTCTAAGGGTAAATCCACTCATCCACCTGAGCATCCTCATCTCTGCCACACTTAACTTAGTATTATGCTTCTCTTTTAATGGCCAACATTTGACACCATAAAGCATTGCAGGCCTCACCACCATCTTATAGAATTTTCCCTTAAGTTTGAGGGGTACTTTTTTATCACACAACAAGCCCGATGCATTCCTCCACTTCAACCATCCAACTTGAATTCTGCTGATAATATCTATTTCACCATCACTTTGAACAATAGATCCAAGATATCTAAAACATGTACTCTTATTAATGACTTGATCGCCCAAAGTCACAATCCCCTCGAATGAAATGAGAATCAAATTTCTTTAGGTCGGTTACCAATGTCAATAATTGGAGATTACACAATTCAAACAGTTATGGATTCAACAAATCAAATGAAAAAAAGAAAAAAACCCTTGCTTAGTTCAAGAACGATTACCAATTACTAATTACTCTAATTACTAAGATTTGGTTTGGAATAAAGTAGTATTAGCCAAATCACTTTCTTTTATCTATCTCATTTTTTTCATTCAATTAGTAAGGTATCATATAAAAAAAAAGTTCATGTTCCACCGTATCACTATTACTACTAAAATTACAGTCCATATATCCCGTTTTATATCTACTCAAGCGAAAACCTTTAGACCCTAAGGTTGACCTCCATAATTCAAGTTTACCTTCAACTCCCTCTCTAGTTCTATCAAGAAGAAGAATATCATCAGCAAAAAGCATACACCATGGTACATCCTCTTGCAAATTTCTAGTGAGAACATCCATGACTAAAGCAAAAAAGATAAGGGCTTAAGGCTGATCCTTGATGTAACCCAATCCAAATAGGGAAATACTTGGTCAAACCACCTTGTGTTTGAATACAAGTAATAACTCTTGCATACATATCTTTAATGATTTGAATATAAGCGTTATTAACTCCTTTCTTATCAAGAACACTCCATAGAACTTCTCTTGGAACTTTATCATATGCTTTTTCTAAATCAATAAATATCATATGTAGATCCTTCTTATTTTTTCTATATTTCTCCATCATACCTCTTAACAAATGTCTGGCTTCCATAGTCGACCTACCCGACATGAATTTAAATTGATTTTGAGAAACATTAGTATCACGCCGCAACCTATGCTCCATAACTCGCTCCCGCTCCCATAGTTTTAAAGTATGACACATTAACTTAATTCCTCTATAATTCGCATAATCTTGTGCATCACTTTTACCTTTATTCTTAAAAATAGGAACTAACACACTCATTTTCGACTCATCTGACATCTTTTTAGTCTTCAAAATAGTATTAAAAAGTTTAGTAAGCCAAGAAATTCCTTCATCTCCTAAGTATTTCCACATCTCTATTGGAATATCATCAGGTCCAATAGCTTTTCCATCCTTTATTTTTTTTTAAAGCCTTTCTAACTTTGGTTTTACTAATACGCCGATAAAAACAGAAACCTTTATTTTCATTTAGGGTGCTAAGGTCATTACAGTCAATCGTCTTTTCACAGTCTTCATTAAAAAGTTTAGCAAAATATCTCATCCACCTTTGTTGAATATCATCTTCTAAGAAAAGTATTTTTTGATCTTCATCCTTAATACACTTCACTTGAACTAAACCTTACTACTCCTATCTCTTTGTTTGGCTAACTTATACATATATCTTTCTTCCTCCAATCTAATCTATTATATAAAACACTAAAAGCTAAGGTCTTTGTATCGCATATTGCTTTCTTAGATTCCTTACATGCCTCTTTATATCTTTTCTAATTATTCAAGTTTTTACAATTAAACCAATTTTTATAACAAATCTTTTTATTTTTATTCTTATCTTGTACATTTGGATTCCACCGCCAACTAATTAATTTTTACTAGGCATCATCACCCAAAGCCATCAAATAATTTTAAAGCCTTCCTTAAGTCTTTTAGCTAAGACTAGTCCACAATCACCTAGTTTTATTAATCTTTCTTTCACGATCCCTTAAAGCTCTTAAAACATCACAAAAGCTCTAAATCATAGCCGCATATCTTAAGCTAGCCCTCTATAATCACTTTTTACCATTTATCCATCCCTAAACCAATTCCTAAATGATTTAAATTATTCATTCAATATTAGATCCATTTGAGCTAGTCATAGTTTTGCAACCTTTATTGATGCGAACATCCAACCGTCCATGCATATCCGAGGAGCTGAAGATCGACAGCCATGATCATCCTACGTTATCTTAAATTTTTATTTGTAATTTTCATTTTAATTATGCATTTTCCATTTTTACCCTTAAAGGTATAATCTTATGTAAGCCCTAGGGGCATGATCGTCTTATTTTAGTTTCTTTTATTTCAGAGGCATATATATAGATGCACTTGCTAGTATAATAATATGATGGAGTTTTAATAAAAATTTTGTTATGCACTTTTATTCCTTGGGATGACTTAGGTGAGACCTCTATGGGAGGGAATTGTATTTTCCACCAGCCACAAGATGGGTCCGGGCTCATGGCTTGAAGTCCCTTGGTGAAGGGTAACGCAACACCCGTCAGTCGCAGGAAGCGTCCAGGCTCAAGGTTTTCTTTATTTTTGTTTCTCCTTATTTTTTTCTAATCGCCATTTCCATCCTCTCTCCAATCCCGCCGGCTTCACCCCCTCCAGCCAAACCCATCGGCCTCTTCTCACAACCCTCTCTTCTTCCCCACCGAAATTCCCCATCCCTATCCTAAGCCTAACTGACCATCTTCCCCCCACCTCCAAACTACCAACACCCTCACAAACCCTAACCCTAAATACCCCAATAACTGCCGACCACCTTCTTTCCCCCATTGGCTCCACAATTTCATCTTGTCTTTAAAGCCTTCCTATTTTATACATCTTAATTATATAATGAATTCGAATTCAAAATTCAAATTAATTTGAATTTATTTTCTAAATTAGGATTCTTATTTTAAGAAAGTTGTTTAATTTGGTCCAATAAAATTACTGATTGGATTTGATTTCAATTAATCTTCCTCAATTTCAGATTCCAATCAAGGCCCACTTTAATTCTCTTTCCCTAAACCCTCTCCTCTCTCTACACGCCGCCCTCTCTCTCCTATCTCCTCTCTCTACTTAATTAATGCTTCTCCATTAAAGCCCCAATCTCTCTCCTATTTTAATCTATGTTGCACCGATACGGATACGGCGACACGGATACGACACGATACAGATACGGGACACGTCAATTCTTAAAAATACAGGATACGGGTACGGTGCGGACACGACATTATAATTTGTAAATCATACATAAAAATTAAGAAAGCAATCAAAACATAATATTTGAAATTACAAAAAAAAAGACAACAACATGATTTGTAGCCTTGTAGCTTATAATACCAAAATATAAGTAAGCATTAAATGTCTTGTACAACAACAAAAGCATAAACATAAATTATCTAGCACATGAAGTTTCAACTATTCAATAGAAGGAATGATATAATTATCTTCTTCATTGGTTTGTCTTTGAACTTCTATATCATCTTCAATAAATATCATAGCTTCTAATTCAGGCTCATCAAGTGAAAGATTAGTAATTTTTAATATTTTCATATCATCAAGAGACTCAAATCCATCTCGGAAATGACATAATCTTCCTCACAACCGCGGAAGTAAATACGATACGCCTTTTTTTTGGATTTTTTTTTTGTTTTTCAATGGACATGCGTATCGCCTTTTGAAATTAAATAGTATTTTAATTGGATACGGATTTGGCGTATCTGACAAGTATCAGTGGAGCATCGGAGGCGTATCCGTGTATCGGATACAGCACGCCTTCATAAACAGGTGTATCGGTGCAACATATATTATAATTAATTCATTCCCCAAAAAATGGAACTCCATTTAAGGGATTAATTAAGTACCCATTCCCTTCCTTTTCCATTTAGTTTGAAATTCAAATTTCAAATGACCCCATCCCCCCGCTCCCATTCTACATCAGTTTGGAATCAGAGTATAGTTGCTCCCACGAGACGTGAACTTGACGGAGTCGAGCTCTTTTCCACCCTGGAGAATGATGCGGACATCCAACCGTCCATGCCTATCCGAGGAGCTGAAGATCGACAGTTGTGATCGTATTATGTTATCTTAAATTTTTATTTATAATTTTTTTTTAATTATGCATTTTCCGTTTTTATCCTTGAGGGTCTAATCTTATGTAAGCCCTAGGGGCATGATCCTCTTATTTTATTTTTTTTTTCATTTATGAGGTTTATATATAGATGCCCTTGCTAGTGTAATGGTATGATGAAGTTTTAATAAAAATTTTGTTCTGCAATTCTGTTCCTTGGGAGGACTTAGGTGAGATCCCTATGGGAGGGAATCATATTTTCCACCAGCCACAGGATGAGTCCGAGCTCGTGGCTTGAAGTCTCTTGGTTTAGGGCAACGTAACACCCGTCAGCTGCAGGAAGCGTCCAGGCTCACGGTTTTCTTTGTTTTTGTTTCTCCTTATTTTTTTTTCTAATCGTCATCTCCATCCTCGCTCCAATCCCGCCGGCTTCATCCCCTCCGCCCAAACCCGTCGGTCTCTTCCCACAACCCTCTCTTCTTCCCCATCGAAATTCCCATCCCCCTCTTAAGCTTGACTGACCATTCCCCCACCTCCAAACTACCAACACCCTCACAAACCCTAACTCTAATACCTCCATAGCCACTGGCCACCTTTCCCCCATTGGCTTCCATAATTTCATCTTGTATTCAAAGCCTTTCTATTTTATACATCTTAATATGGTAATGAATTTGAATTCAAAATTCAAATTAATTTGAATTTGAATTTGTTTCCTAAATTAGTATTCTTATTTTAGGAAAGTTGTTTAAATTAAGTCCAATTAAATTTCTGATTGGATTTGATTTCAATTATTCTTTCTCAATTTCAGATTCCAATCAAGGCTCTCTTTAATTCTTTTTCCCTCAATCCTCTCCTCTCTCCACCCGTTGCCCCTCTATCCTATCTCCTCTCTCTACTTAATTAATGCTTCTCCATTAAGGCCCGCAATCTCTCTCCTATTTTAATTAATTCATTCCCAAAAAAAGGAACTCCATTTAAGGGATTAATTAAGTACCCCTTCTCTTCCTTTTCCATCTAGTTTGAAATTCAACCCCCCTCCCCCCGCTCCTGTTCTACATCATTTATACAAACCCTAAAAGCAACCCCCTTACACCATCAACTATAAATCACACCTCCATATCATAAGCAAACCATCCATTGTCATCTCTAGTCACTACTTCATTTATGAAGTCTCCCAGCACCATTGACTTTAGTATTAGAGCTAAGCCTAGGAGTAGGAACTTGAAAAAGCAATTTTAGTCCATTATGTTTAGTGAATGTAAGCCTATCGTGAATGCAAAATCTTCCAATTAGTTAACTACTCTGTAAAGCCATGCGTTTCTCCCTTGGTGTGACCTTAGCCTTTAATTGAGTGATTACCTTAGTGAGGGAGTCTTCCACTCATAAAACAACTCCACACCTGGTGCAAATCAATTTTTGTTGCTTGCTTTCTTTTCTTTGATAATGCTTATTATCATTTATATAAGCTTATTTTGAATAACTTGTGTTAACCTGCTTTCTTAAAAATAATTACTGAAAAATGCTTGATAGTTTTAGTCATCTTTATTTGCATTTAAAATTCGATGCACAATGATATAATTGTGTTGAACTTGGTATTTTTTAAACTAAATAGAATTTTTCAAAAAAAGACCTAAGATGTCTAAGGAGATCTTAGGATGTGAAAGGTTTAGTACCCCTTCCTACGTGAAAGTTCTCTTAGTCTAATATTCACTTTAATTGCACATTTATATTTTCTTCTTTCTCAGTTTCTCTCTCTCTCTCTCATCTTAAAAAATGTTCCTCTCATATTTTTTCATACATTATTTTCAAAACATCATATTTACAGTGCATGGTACCTAATTCAACTTTCATGGACCAGGCCAAAAACTTCGCTAGAATGGTAGATGTTTTAAACATCAGAATCCATAAAAATGATACAAAGTCGTAAGAAATATTTATGATGAGTGTATAATCCAAACAAATTTCTGGATTGGTTAGTATAAATGGATGATTTCTTTGATTGGTATAAAATAAATGATTGCTAGAGAATGACTTGTACCAATATGAAATTAGTAGGGCATGGAAAGATTTATCACACCAACACATTAACCTATGAGTAGTAGGCTAAGAAGAGTGAACCTTATTTTGGTAGAAATGAAAGAGATATTAAAAGCTAAGTATTATGTGGGACATCATAATAAGAGAATGGGCAATTACTCACCTTGAAATAGGATTGTATGACAATCACTATGTAGCTGAACATCTTTGAAGACTTGTTCTTTATGATTGATTATGCTGATAATGATTTGCAGTTAGCCGACCAGTTTGTCATTGGCCTTAGGGTAGATATATTAAAAGAAACCTTTTAATTTGCTTTCTTAGTGGATCAAAAGAAGAAGTATGTCTGTATTTCAAGAACTAAGAGTCATGTTTCATCAACTTCATCTCAAAGGTCTATCATTAGACCCACTTTGTCCATTAGAGGAACTCATGTGATTCAAGCTCCAATTAATGAGAGTTCTAAGCCCACTGTAGATATTATATATTTTGAGTGTCACAAGGGTTACATGCAGCATCAGTGCAAGACCTTGATATTATTTGTAGAAGAAACCAATATCCTTGGAGATGATGATTTGAAAATAATTTTAATGACATCCATTTTTCTCTTGCTGAGGTTTATAGATTGTTTCCACTTACAAGTTATGAGTGTTTGATTATAGTAAAAAAATTGAATTTGAGATTGGAGACAGAAGAATATCTCCTACATGTATTTTGTTTGTAATAAAAAATGGTGAAAGTTTTCCAACGATGGAGAAAGTATCATGAATGTGATCTTTACCTTCACCTTAGCTTGGATAAATATGAAATTTGAACCCCACCATGAGCTCTTCCATATGAACTAGGTGAGCAATACTTTTTTCCATCATCAGTAGGTGTTTTGCTCCACTTAAGATATGAAGTTATCATGATCAGATTTAGTGTAATGTGCTTCCCATGGATATTTCACCTATCCTCTTGGGTAGACTGGTAGGAAGAATATTTACGTGTTTAAACATAATAATAATACTATAAAAATCATGACAGGGAAGCCAATAAACAAAACGCCAACTTTGGAATCTCAAAAGTATACATTCAACCTTCAACCTAAGAAAAATTCAAAGAAAGGTGCGAAACTACAATTAATAAGTAATGGATTGCCTACTAAGAGGCTTCGTGATTTTGTTTTTTATCTTAATACTAATAAGCCTACTTTAAGTATAGTTTCAAGTAGTCTAAGAAAAGAGAAAGTAGGAGTTGGTATCTTAAGGGATGATTTAATCATACACTACATCTATTTAGAGAGGTTACATATGACTTTTTAAGAGGCTATTTTGTTTGAAGTAAAGTGAAAAAAAAAGTAAATTAAAAGGAATACAGTGTAAAGCATTTTAGTTTATTTTTGATGGAAAGTAAACTCGTCCAATTTTGAG
Organism: Dendrobium catenatum; assembly: GCF_001605985.2. Lineage (NCBI taxonomy): Eukaryota > Viridiplantae > Streptophyta > Magnoliopsida > Asparagales > Orchidaceae > Dendrobium > Dendrobium catenatum. Next base: position 1,433,627 of record NW_021319862.1, on the reverse strand, counting down.
CAAAAACTATTTTTACCAGAAGCAATCTTTACCACAGCCAGCCACCGTCACTACCTGCCATCGTACGCCGTCCATCACAATTGCCGCCAACCACCACCACTATCATTTGCCAGCACCCGCAGCCGCCGCCACCACCACGGTCGTCCACCGCCACCACCATTTTTGAATTTTACACTACATTCATTTTATTTCAAACCAAACCAACAAAACAAACATTCACTTGCTTGCACTTTTCATACTCATCCAAACAACACCAAAGTATTTCTTTTACACTGCATTCCTTTTTCAACAAACCAAACAACCTCTATGACTCATAGATGTCATGGTGTCTGCTCTTTTATTAAATTTTAATGATATTACTTCTAAGCATGCCATAGATTTAATGCTCGAGTCACAATCCCCAAGCATTCCATCTCATGCATGCTCTGATGTTGCGTTTTCTTTTGATAAATACTTTCAAAGCCTTCACAATAAAATAATGAATCAAGTAATTATAAGGAAAAATATGCTAACACAACGGACCATGATCATTCTACTAAAAAATATAAAGAAGGCGATTAAATGTTGATTCTTATCTGACCAGAGAAATACCAATCCACTAAATTAAAGAAATTACATGATAGGGTTGGTGAATCATTTAGAATTATTAGGAAAATTGGAACCAATGCATACAATATTGATTTTCCTATTGATATATTTATCAACTCGATTTTTTATTATTGAGGATATCTTATCCTATAATTCAGTGAGCCAATATTCAAATGTTCAGTCTAATACTTTGTCAAGAGACAGCACCATCCACTTCTAGAATCACTCACAGTCCAGTTTTATTGAAGTAGAGCCTATCATTAGGGAAGAAGTCCCTAAAGATATAATTGCAGATCACAAGTTTATAATAATTCTATTAAAAATATAAAGAATGTGATTGTTTTAATTCTCGTTAGACCTGAAAGATACCAATCCACTAAATTAAAAATAAAAATAAAAATAAAAATTGTATGATATAGCTAGTGAATCATTTGGAATTATGAGGAAAATTTTGACCAATGCATATCATATTGATTTGTGTGTTGATATACTTATCAAATTGATTTTTAATATTAAGGATATCTTATCCTATGATGTAGTTAGCTATCCTCCAAATGTTCAGTCTAATACTTTTAGCAGGAGACAACACCATCCACTTGCAAACTTGCCACGTTTACTTTTATGGAGGCAGAGTTCATAAATTGAAAAAGTTACTAAAAACATAGTTGCAGATCATAGGTTTTTTATAAATGGAAGACCAAACCCCAAACGAAGATATTTGGATGGCAAGAATGGATTTAGAGAAATGTGTTCCTCAGCTTTTAGTTGGCTACCTGGATTTTAACTCTACAATGTAGAGTTCATATGAGCCTATGGAAGTTGATGTAGGACTTTAAGGTGATCAAAATAATTAAGTTAAGGGAGGCATAATTGAAAGAAGTCAAGCAAGATCCCAAACACATCAAGATGCTTAAGCTAGGATAGATCTAATTACAAGAGCCCAAGCTTGAAGAAAATTTAATATTTTGAACATCAAGCTCGAAGTTTAGATTTTGTATTTCATCATTTTTGCACTTTTACTTTACCTTGGGACAAGTTTTTCTGCCAGCCACTTGATTTAGTTTCGAAATGGTATGCAGTTAATGCATATGTTTGGCGTATTCCTCCACTAAATGCTATAATTTCTCTCCATTTTCTTTTCTTCTTTTCTTTATAGTAATGGTAGCCCAAAAGTCATTTTATATTTTATATGAAGTATTGATATGTAATGAAAAATTTTAGTTTCGAATGATATAAAAATTTGAAAAAATTTACTCTGGAGCTTGTTGGCTAGGTATAAACCTTCCTTGGTGGGAAAAGCTAGTTATTTCTTGGTGCTTATATTTTCTTTAGAACTTTTCTCCCAAACCTCTCCATTATCACTTTTATCTAAGCTGCCAACCTCACAAAGCCATCAAAATAATTTTAAAGCCTTAAGGCTCTAGGCCAAGACTAGTCTCATCACCTAGTCGTATTCCACAAAGCCCTTAAAGCTCTTTAAATTCCACTAGATGCTCTAGATCATAACAACTTATCTTTAGCTAGCCCTCCATAATTATTTATTGTTATTTGGTGACAACTAAACCCATTTCTAAAACAGTTAAACAAAATCAGCCTAAATTAGATCCATTTGAGCTAGTTTTAATTTATCTACCTTTATAATAACCTAAAGATCACCCCCCTACCATCAACTATAGATCATACCTCAGCATCATAAGTCAACCATTTATAGCCACCCATTTCTCTACTTGTAAAGTCTTTCACCACCATCACCATCTTTTCTACCTCCTCTTCCCTGTTCAAGGACAGAATCCGTGAGCTGTTTATGGTCAGTTTTATGTAAAAGAAAACAAGGCATGCAAACTGACAAATAAGGTTTCAACAAAGTTCGTTCTTGAAGGTAACCTGTCGTTAGTGGTGAGGTAGTTGATGAAACTCGAGTCTTAAAAACAAGTACTCGAGCTTTGATTCTTTTTTTTTTTAATTATTTAAAGTTCATACTAGCAACACCTATGCGCAGGAGACAATTCTATTCCTTATGAATCCATATCTCAGTTTTCATGAGGATAAAAGAGATCACTCAGAATGTGTGCAATTAGGAATATTCGTTTGCTTGTAGATATTAACTCTGTTCTGTTGATTTTAGGAGGATTGTAATCCGAGAGTATTAGAGGATGCCTATGCGGCATTAATTTTTGAACCGCACCATTTTTCCTTCAACATTTAGTGTAGGCAGATTGCTCACATTATTATTATTTTTGTATGCTTTATGTAATAAATGAGTGATCTTAATCTTCACGAGGATGGTTCATCTGTAAGATTTCTGGCAATCTTGCATGCCTATGAAGCTTTAGTTTTTAGGTCAGTGGGGTTTTGAAATTGTTTATAGATTTGCACATGGTCTTGCAATGAATTTCTTATTGTTGATTGTCTTGATTTGATATGTTATTTGATGGTAGCCAGAACTACCGAATCTGATTTTTTTTTCACGACTGAATTCTCGGTAAGATATCCAATCATGAAAGAAAGTTTTAAATTTTATTTGAATTTATAAATTGATGTATTGTGAAGATGGATTAATATTAAATAATTTATCTTTCTCTATGCTCTTTTTCTTGTATTGCTTGGATATGTTATTGACCTCATTGGCCTGGTTAAGAGCTGCTTAAAAGTAAAATTTCCAAGCATGGTAACTCGGATATAGAGACATTTAACCCTTGAAATATTTTTGGTCCTACCATAGTTCTGGCTACTGCTAATGCATCATTAATTAGCTAATTTATGATGTTGCTCTTATTCTTCACGAACAATCAAACTATGATAAATAAAATCGTACTCCTGGATGGCACAATCTATTTAACCAATTGTCATTACTAGAACAAACGGACTCACTTAAATTAGTGTCAAAATTTATAAAGAATTGGTTGCAACATTTTTATGTCTGACAAAAGTAGTGACTAATGTTATTTTATAAAATCCAATTATGGTAGATTGATAGAAAATGTGTTAAAGGTTTGAAATAGAGAAACGGCAGTGAGGGAGGAAACATGTAGAAGCTGCAGCTGCTTAATGTGAAGAGCAAAAGGAGAGATGAAGAGATTGGATGCTTTTAGGATTATTTTTGTGGAGGCTGTTGTCCTATATGCATCATTTTGATATCCTCTTTTAGAATAATTTATAATCATTAGATGGAGTTTGAGCGATCATGCTGCCCTTTTTCTATACTTTTTTTGAATTAATAGTAAAATAGAGAGTCAAAAGGTGTCTCGTGCTTGGGGCAGTGTCATTATATGTTGGGAATGGCATTGAACATGATTGAGACTTCAAATACATGTTCATGATATTTAAGTCGAGCAAGGAGAGGCCTTTTTTTAGTTTCTAATCTTGTCGGAGAGGTGTGACCTGCAATTAGGGACAAGGCCGCGTGCATATATTCTTGGCTGACTTTAAGACAGTCTGTGGTAACTCGTTGAATTTTCTCTGATTCTCTTCAAGTTAGATTTGCACGTTAAAGCAGGATGAACTGACCCAACTTCTTTCCTGTGCCTCTTTTTTGGGGTGAGAATGTGACGTGTTTTCCAATCTAATTTGATTAAAGATTCATTCATGCCTGAGAACATCCAGTTGCCAATTTGCTGCAGAATCCTAATAAGGCTACCATGCTTAATGATATCAACTTTCAGACATTTGGCTGCATTTCCTAGTTTTAACAATCTTCAGATCCAATTTATTCTAAAGATTATATGCTTGAAATGGAAATTTAAATAGCAGCATCAATGTGCATGTTACTACTTGTCATTGACTTATTTCTAGCAGCATATTTGTGGCAGCGTCACCTTTGACGTGCTTGAAGGATTCACCAAGGAAAGGAGAGAAACTTGCTGTCAGCCCTAGTGGTACATTAGCTGCAATAACAGATTCTCTTGGCAGGATTCTTTTGCTGGATACTCAAGCACTTGTTGTTGTTCGACTTTGGAAGGTACATCTTTTAATTGGGTATATTTGGGTTTTGATTTTGTTGACTATTTACTTTTTACGATTTTCCTTAACCTGTTAGGGTTACCGGGAAGCATCATGTCTTTTTATGGAGGCAATGATTGACAAAGACAAAGCGTCAACAAGTTCCAACTACCCTGGACTTAGAAAAAATGACTATTGTTTATGTTTAGCAATCCATGCACCACGTAAAGGAATTATTGAGGTAACTAAAAGTAGCATTATTCTAATTTTTAAAATTTTCTAGATTCTGGTTGCGAGATGGGTGCACCACTCTTTATGTGTCAACTAAACATTTTTCATTTGCTAAAATACTAGGCTTTATTATCAATATAGAAAAATTTAGTGGAATTTATCCTAATTTATTTACATGATAAATTTGCCCGTCTTAAAAAAAAATATTGATTCTTGGCACTTGCTTAAATTCCTGAAATTTCTCTAGCTTCTCTCCTATTTTTGCACAAACTTTTTTCAGACTTTCTAAAATGATGGAGAAATCTGAGTTATCATGGTAAAATGTAAACGTAGTTGGATGTTTCATTTGAAGATTGATGCAAGTAAGACTTTTTGGTTTTTTCGAGGTTCTTATGATCTATTTAGCATTAGTTGTAGGAGATTGATTGTATGCCTCTTATGCTCTGGCGTTAGATAACATTGATTGCCTTTTATGCCTGTGGTGAATTGACATGTTTACTTCATGCTGAATTATTTTTGAATTACTGCGTTCATGGCTGAGTTATCTACAATCACTTGTATGCAGCTCACTATATTCACTATGAACCCCCTTGCATTATGAATATATCATTATATTGCAAGTCCCTTGATTCATACATATATACAATCCACATTCATTCGATGTTTCTTTTCATATGCACAAGTAGCTTGAACTTCTTTTACCAGTTGACCAATCATCAATAGTATGCATAACATTTTCGCTACAACTGTCTTGCATTTGTAATTTCTGCTTCCTTTAATTTGTCATTAGAGTGTATTTCATTAACATTGGAGTTTCTATTGACCGCACAAATGTCCTTAAAAGCAGCTTGTAGTTCGAGTTCCCTTGTCAATTACTCAAGTTTTGTTCTATGTATATGTTCGAGTTCAAGTTCAGATCATTATAGTCTGAATCAAAGTAAATCTTCATTTTGTCATTCATTTGTCCAATGTCAAGTTCAAATCTATTTAAGTTTTGTTCATTTCAAGTTCTATGTTGTTATGAATTCATATCTTTATAGTTCATTCAAGCTCAAGTTCTTTACGGTCCAACTCAAGTTCGAGTTCTAGCTAAGTTCATTATTGACCATTCAAGTCAAATTTCTTGCTGCTTGAATTCTTATCTTTTCATACACAAATTCAAGTTCTATGCAATGTCATTTAGTTCAAGCTCGTATTCAATTTGAGTCCACAGTGCAAGTTCAAATTCTATGTACACATTTGAGTTTGAGTCCACAAGTCATCTGTTTGTCCAAATTGTAAGTTTATTCTTGATCAAATTTGATTTAAGTTTGATTTATGTTTTTAGTTTAATCATTCGAGTTTGCATTTAGTTTATTTGATGCTAAAATAAATGTCCAAATAAAGTCCCATGTTTTTGTCCAAGTCATGTGCATCTTCAAACGAAATTTCGACAGCCTCCCGGCGTCTCCCCGTTTAGGGGAAATTTTAGGAGTTTGGGCCTCCCGCCACGCTACAGAAAAGCGTGTACTATAGGTGTCGGGTGATACCTTGACCAAAAAGTCTGCAATCCCACCACGCCAAAAAAAAGCGTATTTGGGTCCTAGGCACCTGTTTAAAAAAATAGTTTTATATTTGTTCCCACACGCTAGAGAAAAGCGTGTAAAGGATTTACCCGTCTTGCCGTAGGCATCGCACTGAGTTACCATCACACCATGTTAGAGAAAAGCGTGTATGGGCGATTTTTCGTTGCGTTGCTAATGTCGAGAATGGGATTTCAAGTTTGCGAATTTATACCTTCGGGGTCGGTGGCGATGAGGTAGGTAAAAAAATGCACAAACCACATATTTTCTTACTTTTTTTTGAAATTTCTTTTCTTTTTGTTGACTAACGTGTAATACTCAAAGAAAAGAAACTTGGACGCTGCTTCTCCAACTCCTTCCACGCTCTCTCCTCCTTCCAATCACGATCTCTTCCCGACTTCCTCCCTCACCCGATCGGCCCTCCTCTCCTCTGATCTTCCCTACCTGAAGCCGATCGGAAGTCCCGACCTCCGCCTCCCTTCAATTCGCAGAGAGAGAGAGAGAGAGAGAAAGAAGCCAAGAGAGGAAGACTTACC